>NW_026607547.1:107500-150000 GCF_021117445.2 Syzygium oleosum | reverse complement strand
AAAGTAAGAGCGGGGAGGGAATGAGTGGAACTTTACCACTCGACTGAAAGTGAAAGAACTCAATTACTAAATGGAGAGGATAAGTGCTATTCAAATGTCTAACCTACCGATTCCAGTGATACATTTAGGGCTAATATGCTGTGCTTTATTCCTTTAATTTAGCGGTAGATAGGACAGGTTCTTGTTGGCAATATGCCAAAAACCTTGGAATGGCACCCGGCTTGAGCCATGAACTGGAGGGAGGATCATCAGCAAATAATGCATTGCTCAACTCATCAGATTATTGGGTGCCATAGGCCAGGAGAGAATCAGTATGAGGCGGTAGCCAGTCCCAGTATAGAGTTGCATCACCACATCTCTGATGTCAAGATTCCTCCGGATAAGAAAAAGTGAATCTTCGGTCGGATCCTTTCCTTTCCGCATATTGTCAAGCCGGATCAAAACAAGGAATGAAAGGGATGGATGGAAATATCTATCGGATGGAGCAGGAACTGCATTAGACTAGACAAACTGATTATAGGAGTCACGACCACCGGTACAACTATCAATAGGCGGTCGCAAGAGATATTAGCCTCTACAGAGAGTTGCCGGATAAGAAGGTCTTTTTCACGAGATTGGCCAATAGCTCCCGGAAAAAAGTGAATCGATAAACCAAATGGATCAACACTACTGAATGAGGCATCCACGTCATCAAGGAAGCGATTCCTTTTTCCAAAAAATCGATGGGACATTGATCAGGAGTGGGGCCGTTTACCGGTCCATTGGGAAGTGAGAAAAAGGTGGAATTGAGCCCTATTAAGTCACGTAAAGGGGAGGGCGATCAAGGAATAGATAGGAATGACTCACCCTACCCTTCCTTCTCCCAGTTACTGCCTATAACGAGTTAGTTACCGGGCCATAAGCATGCGATAGGTTTGGTTTTATATAGATTCAGTACCCCTTTCATTTTTTAGCCTCTTTTCCCGACTAGGAAAGAGAACTTTCTGGCAGCAGGATCCACTCGAATCAGTCCTCCAGTATCTCCAGTTTCGGGATAAGATAGGCTTCCCCACCCGAGGAGTTGACTTCTCGACCGATAGGGGAACGGGAACGGCAGCATATTCGACCATTGATCGGAGGGAACTGGAAGATATTTCCTATGAAGGTGGGAATGAAAGGAATGCACCAGCTTCTGCCGATCCTCTCCCGATAGAAAATAGCACTTATTCTCCCTTTTATGGAGAGTTTAGAAGATGCGGAAAGAAGAGTTAGTTATCAACCGCCCGGGATCACCCTATTTGAAAGAGTTTCAAAGGCGTCGAAGGAGTTATCCCAAGGGGCAATCAGTAAACTCTTATCTGAAAGACTTTGCTTTTAAGCTTAAGAGAATGCCCAGGAAAAGGCCCTTAAGTAGCAGTGTCAGAGCCGATAAGGAAGCATGGAAGTCCTAAAAAGGCCTCGATAAGCAAGCCAGGTTGCTACGATTGTTTTAGTAGATAGGGGAGAGTTCCAAACGGACTGACTAAGAAATCGAAAGAAATCCCTTATTTGAAGTTCCTCCCAGATACATGGCTTACATACCCGGCTCAACATTCTTGGAAAACAATCGAATCGAGGGTCCGGAGGAGAATTGGCCATTCAATCTTGTGAACTAATCGAGACCGAAATTGGAAAAAGAGATACGAACGGAGAGGAATAACCAATCGATGAAAGAACATGAAACCATTCTGTTTCAATAGAAGTACGAGAAAGGGTTGGGGGCAATGAAGTAGGTGAAGTGGTTGGATTTTGCGAGCTGTTCCAACCACTGCTGGATGTGATTCCAAGAGCCGAACGAGAATGAATACCACACAGAAGAGTCAAGACCGGACTCCCTAATAGAATGTTTAACCGATCCATTCCGGATCGACCGAATTGGTACAGAAGTTGTAACATGGGAAAACCACGGAAAACACGACTTATTTGAATAACCCGGTGACCTACCAATTGTAGAAGTAGGATCTTTGGCAAGCAATAAGCACTTAAATAATACAATTCGAGTGTACCATCTTCTTTCTCATTTCGAGGAAAAGGTGCGGGAGGAAAAGGAAACAACGGAGGGATCCAAATCGGACCTAAATGGGAATGACATGAAAAGTCTTTTTCAAAACCTAGCATTAAGGGCGTTACGACGATATACGAGAGGAACGGAGAAAAACTCGTGATTGGTGTGGAGGGGAAGATCTGTTTATGATATAGTTCAAGAAAGAGTCGTCTCATTTCCTTACTTCTTCGTTCTTTCTAATTCATTCACTTCAAGGCTGGTTCTGAACGCCGCGTAACATCATCATCAAGAGAGATCCCTTCCACCCAACCAAAACGATGATCTTACAACGAGAGATCAGCGTTCTGGATGGCTCTCCTAATCCGGCGATAGGGAACGCTTTGTCGGGTGCCATGTTCCTCTATCTGAGTGACGTAGGAGTGATAGGTGCGTTCACTCAAAAGCTCCCCTTGCGGCGAATGTAGAAGCCCCCGAATTTCTACATATCGCGCAAGAATGGAATGCGGATGAAAGCCATCATGGACCAATGCCGCCTCCACATGGCGCTCCACTATGACTTGGGCGTCTATAATGGACACCATCCGGCGGAGGTCATCATTCCCCCCGAAATGAAGGAAAAGGTACCTTTTCTAAAGGAGGCTCCTTCGGCTGTCATCCCAGATAAGAGGCTGGGCCAATTGGGGGATAACAACCGGTTGAGGTACCGGCGGAGCTTCGGGGGGAGTAACCGGTTCTTCCGGCAATGGCACTGGACTAGGTGGTGGCGAGAAAGCGTTCCTTCCATCGCAAGAGGCGATTTCAGGATATGGGATTCCTACCCATCCTATGAGAACGAAAGACAGGATTACCAAAAACCAAGTCTTTCGTTCCAAAGAGTCCGAAGAAATAAAGTTTTTTTTCACTTCTTTCTCCTTTATCACTTCTTTTAGCACTCGATAAAATATTATTAAAGAATGCAGTATGAATAGAATGAAGAACGATAGATCCTCGTCCAAGAAGAATTTACTTCTTTCTGGAAGAGAATCATAAGGAAGTTGGATGGGTGAGAATTCGACAAAGAAAGAATCGACGAACATTTTTCTGGTTTTGATTTTTGGCTCCTCTTCCTGTTCTATTGATCAGAAGCATCCATCAGCCTCACGCCGGTTTCGAATTCGATTCGAAGTGAAAAAAGGAGAATGTACTACTTCGATCCAGCAACTTGTTACGAGTTGATAGGTTTGGAACCCTCTTTCTTTTCTTTGCTGATTCCTCTCAATGAAATTTGCCATGTTGCACTAAGTTACTTACGGATGTATGCATGCAGTCCGGGAACACTTTGGGGTGAACACCCATCCAAAGAAGTAGGGTCAATAGTTCAGCATTTAGGCCGTCACATTTAGCAACAAAAAAATCTTTAACCCAACAAGTGCTCTCCGAACCAAGCTAGATAGTCTCCTATCACTAGGCTCACCAACCAACCTGGACTTTGATTCTTATTATTCCTACCGGATATCAAAACCATAAGGATTGTTTCCAGCCATGAGTTCCCATATGACATAAGCGCTCTTGGGTGGGCTGGGCCATTCCATCAAATCTTTGAGAAGAGGCCAAATCTCGTATTTGATGGTCGGCGTGGCGATAGGCTTCGCTTCTACGACTGCCTTCCCAGCCGTTGCAAACACTGAGCGAGAAGGGTAAGGGGCTCACAAACAATGTCGTTGCGCGGGGATGCGATTCGCCAAGCTGGGGCAAACAAAGGCGTCCGGCCCTACCGGATTAGGAATGCGAAGGCCTTTACTTCGAAAGGAGACCCGGGAAAGAAAGAGCGTTGCTATTGACCGTAGTGACTTCGAATCAATAGGCCTCTCCTTTTTTTTATCATTTTGTTTGAGGCGGGCCAAATAGAGAATGAAATGCCGAAATAGGGGAAGGGTTCCAAACCTCCCTAAACCACGACCTAAAGCCTTTCAGTAGCGCCCTTAGAATCTAAGCCTTTTGAAGCGCCAGTAGTTGTAGCTGTGGGTAGGGCTTTCGTTCTTATCGCTCCGGGTTCCGATCTATATGACCTCCCGGCGGTACAAAGTACACCTCTTCCGTAGAGGCAGGTAGTAACCTAACCTTTAAGACTTTGTTCAATGGGGAGCCCTCAACTCTATCAATGGAAAGATCTCCGTGCGTGGCATGATAAGGAATCCTAGAAAAGATCGATTGAGACTCCCTCCCCGGTCCCACGAAGATCTCTACGTATTTGTCCAGTTCAGGACAACTGAGATCTTCCGGTCTGCGCGCGTGGGAGCAGCTCAAACAAAGAAAGAAGAGTCTGGTCTGAATTCAGGCCCGTCCCGCCCGTCTGCTGCTAGGTTCGGGAATGGCGCCAGCCGAGGGCGCCGCTATGCCCCGCTGGTCTGCTGCGGCCGGCCCCCGGACTATGCAAAAGAATCGAGGCCGGGCGGTCTCGTCCATAGTGGTTCCCCCCGCCTTTGGTGATTGACCAAACAAAGAGGCCTAGATCTATGCCTCTTAATGAATCGAATGGTCCTTCGACCTTCATTTGATTCCGACGGTCGGCATAGATCTCATGAGACCCGTCCACTATTACTACGAAAAAAGCCCTGCCCTTTTCCTTCGCTACTAGGAGAGTAAGCAACTTCTATTAGCGCCAGACCTTGAGTCGAATTGATCGTGTCATGTGCAACGTCCATCAATGATGGTTCATTAATGTCCATTGATTTAGACTCCTTCCCCCTTCCCAACTACGAATAAGATCGAGAGGAGCCCGAAAGCCCCCAAACCAAGAACGAAAACGGAAGCCTTTCGATTCACTCCCCATTCTCTCAACAATAAAGCTCGCCCTCGAGCCCTGGGCAGGTCGGTCGGGTCTTTCCCTCTTGTTCTGTTCCCGCCACGAGAAAGACGGACGGACGAGGTATGCCCAGCGCGCGGAGGATCCGTTGAGAGTTTCTGTTGTCTCGGTAGGGAACTGTACGATCTTTTCCCCTATTGTATTGAATCAATAAAAAAAGAGGTCAGTGCTACGGCCCCCTATTGTTTGATCCAATATTGACCGGGGCCCCGACTTCCATAGGTCCTTGGTTTGACCTCCCGTAGTGGTCCTCGCTTTTAATAAAGCGGAGCGGGGCCGTACTTGCTCAGCGTGCTCCCCTTTTGTCGAGTGCCCCGCCCGGTTCACAGGGCTGTTGGCCTACCAAGAACTTGCCCGCTGCTCCTGCCGCCCGCCAAGCGGGCGGAGCGCTCGTTATCCTGACTGTTTTCTCTGCTGGGGCCCACTCCCATTGCTCTAGCCATAAGCTATGGCAGCTCCAGCTCGCAACCACAGGGGCCCGCCCCGCGAGGCCAGAGTGGGCTCCGCGGTCAGTCCCCATTCGAATTACGTTAGGGGCTCTTTCGCTTTTGCCAGATCTAGAGAGATACTACGAGTCCTCCGTCCCAGATTCCATCGCCGCGGCCATCTGGTTCACCGGTACTACCAAAAAGTCTCATGCTTACGTGACTCTTACTGATGGTTTTCTTATCTTGGACCACGAAGACCCCGGTCGTGCTTCTGGTTTCCATTCCCATCATCATATTGATGATAAATCTCCTCGTGCTCTGCCATAAGAACTTGGAGTCCGTATCATGGTGAAGGTAAGGTAACGCTGTGATTCTTGCTCAAAAAACAGACCGAACGCGTTCGAGTTATTGGCTCGTCCAACCCGGCAGCATTCATGAGTCGTTCGTTCAACTGTCCCTCGGAGACACGGTCGAGAAGTACCATGCATGGTTGCCCCCCGTCCTTTCTTTCTCTCGGTCCCACCCCGCAAGATATGGCTCAGCCAAAAAACGGCCCCGGCGCGAGCCTGATTTTTTTAGTAAAGTCAAGCTCCCTAAAGACTAAAGAAATGGATTAATAAAAGGGGGACTTCTGCAACGGGCTATGCCACCCAAAGCAAGAACGGGAAGTCGCATCCGTCCCATCGCAAGCACCTACAATGTCATGATCACATTGGTTTACCCTTTTTTCTTTGGTAGTTCAACGGACGGTCGCCCCTCCAACAAGAAAAGGTATAAATATGGAAACTTCTCTGCCATTTAGATCGGAGAATTTATGGAGGAAATCGGGTTTTAAATTTCCAGAAACCGCACGATTGTATAGCCAAAGGGAATACGCCGCGCCTAAAATCATCCCAAGCGCTGCTAATGTGGCTACTAAGCTATTTCTTTGGAAAGCTCCTACTAAGATGGGAAATTCCCCGATAAAGCTGCTAGTACCAGGTGAACTCATATTGGCCAAAGTGGAAGAGAAGGAAATGGTAGAGAGATTCGGCATGGTGCTCACTGAACCTCCGTAATATCTAACAAGTCGAGTCTTATGTCGGTCATATAGAACACCAACACATAGAAAAAGGGCTGAAGAAACCAGTCCATGACTTAACATCGGTGGAATGCTACCTCCAATTCCCTGTATGTTCGATAGAGCCAAAGATTCCCCCCACTGATCGGAGTACGCCGATTACCCCCCGAACCGTACAAGATAGTTACCACCTATCATACGGCTTTCTAACTTCACTTCTTTTTCTGGTCGTTCCGCTCTGTCGATCGATGGTAGTATAATAGATCTGTAACCCCACGAAATTTTTGACATAATGGTTCCTGCTTCCTACCCATAGTTAGCATCTATCTCCCCGGGTCATACTTTAGTATCACATCGTAGACCCCGCCCCAACTCTATCTTCCAACTCAGTGAACCGGAACATAGTGCATAGGTACTCTCTTAGGAGGCGAGCGAAGCCGCCGATCCCAAGGCCGCTCTTCCTGCATCAGGAAGAGGGTAAGGCCTTGACCGCTCAATGCAGCGGGGACGAGACGACGTGACATACTACGATCACGTACAGAAGTGCTGCCCCGGCTCGGCAATATGGAACCTCTCAACAGCTCCCGTTCCTTTATGAGGTCCTATCGGGATCGGTAGGCCCAAGCCTTTCCCCTCCCCCTGACCGAGCAGTAATTCCCCACGGCTGACAATTAGTAGTTGAGGCCGTAAAAGAAAGGCACCGGCCCCCATCCTCCCACTGGGATTTTGCTTTCCTTATCTACGTGCGCACTGCGTCAGCACTGGCGAAAAAAAAGGGTCGGCTTTACTGAAGAAGAAGGGGGGCCGGGTGCTTGTGGGCCCCCTCTGCAGCAAGAGCTTGTTTGACCCCCACTCCCCCTTTCCCGAGAGGGGGCCGCGCTGTCTTTCCCCAGCGGCCGGCCAGTGGGGGCAGAAAACGAACTCGGGTGGGATCCGCGCGGTTCGCGTTTTCTTGTGTTGAGAGCCTTTCATTCTCTTATAGAAGCCCGCGTCCACGCCGGGGACGGGTAAAGCCCAGCGAAGCAGCAGGGAGCACTGAGCAATGGGGGGGATGAGGGCGACTCCGCCCATGGGTTGGACCACACCACAGGCTGAAGTCCTTCCACGGCAGGAGAAGGGCAGGGCAGCGTCCTCGTTGTCGGACCGGAACAAGAAAGGGAAGCTAGTCGTTGGAGAGAAGACAAGGCTCGTGGACTACGACTCCACAGAAGAGCCTGACTCTATAGAGGCGCTAGCGCGCTACAACTAGCACTTTGAAGCCAGCTGAAGGATGCGCGCTAGTAGCGCGCAACGGCTTTCAAGCTTGACTAATAGGGCTTTCTAGAGAGAAGTGAGTAAGGGGCTCGCTTCGCTTTTGTTGCGGAGCTCGCTGCCTTCCCACCTCTGCTTAGCGTTCCACTTGTGATCCTGGATGCAGTAGAGGATTTGGATAAATGCGCCCGAATGTTCCCCCTCGAGAAAGAGAAAGAAGAGAATCAAGGATTGATTCTCTTCTTTCATGTGAACGGCTCTATCTTGTATCGAAAGGTTTTTCGTGCTATACATCACGTTGAGAAAGACCAACCTCTTATGTACCGTACCATTTTTTTACCTCGAAAGGGAGGTCCTCCTTATGATGCTACGGACGGCTGTCCGAAATGCAAGGGGTAAACTCGGACTCGGATAGGATAGGTTTGTGCGTGCCGGGCCCTTCGGGTGTCCTATTTTGGCCGAGTTTACCGTACCTCCGGCCCAACTCTTACGCGACCGTAATATTTTGTTACGTTCCACCGCTCTTACGCCAAAAAGAAAAGGTTTCACACGAGCTCCCGTTCTGCGGCGTGGTGGCAGGACCGATAGGGGATTGGCTCCGGGTGTAGATAGGGTCAAATCTGCAGGGGTCATGCAAAGACATAGGCCCCTTCCCTTCTCTTTTGGATGAATGGAGTGGTTTAGAAGGCGCTTTCCGATCTACGGTCCCTCGGAGCGAAGGGTTAGGCAGGTAGTATGGGCCCTCTGACTTCCAGCTATGTGCTGTGCGGCTCCCGCGAAGCGAATGAAGGGAAGCTCTTCGAGCTTTCTCTGCCAGAGAGAGTAGAGAAGGGTAGAAGCGACTCGTCGTAGAAGCGATAGCTTCCGGGACGAAGCCAAGCCTAAAAGATCGACTTGGCGCAGGAGGGTAAGCATTCTGAGCTAGAAGGAGGCAAGCAAATGAAGGGAGGCATTACGGGCCGACTACTATACTATAGGCTACTTCTAGCTTCTATAGTGGCCCTTCCACTTTGGTGGAATTGTTGTTTGTATTGGTACTGAATGAACATATCAAACAAAGGCGAGCCCTTCTCCGGCCTGGGAAAAGCAGCGAACTCTAGAAGCTAGGGCCTTGTTCACCTTTGGACACGAACACTATTCAGTTCTCAGCGGAAACCCGCCTTAGAGATTGAACGTCGACAACTCTTATTGCCGTTCAATCTAAGAAAGCGCTGAGAGCTATAGCTTGTAGTGAGCAGCCCCCTTATGAAACCAACCGAAAGCAGCCTTTCTTTTGTACTTAAGGTTGTAGTTAAGGTTTGGAACCCTTGCAACTATGATAGAAAGCCATTTGCTTGTTGCCAAAGCCTTCGCCTTTCTTTTGAATCAAAGTAGGTCGCGACTGTTGTATTTGAGTCGGTCGGGGGAAGCTACCGCTTCGTAGACAGCTCCGCTTCCTCGTCTTGCTTCTGGAAAAGCTTATTCTACTTTGCTTGCTTCTCTCGCGCTTGCTTGCGCGAAGGCTTAAAGTCCTTTTCGCTAGGTCCAAAAGCTTCCGTCAAAGCGAAAGATCTGATCCAACCCGCATATTGAGCGCAGCTGATATGCGGCTACGGCTAGGCGATCATCTCATGCCAAAAAACATTTTTTTTTGGATAGAGAGAATCCCCTAGATATACAGATAGAATAGATGTTCATGGATAGACAGACATTCCATTGATTCGTTAGTTTTGGAGCTGAAAAAGCTCGTCGATCCAAATGAATCATTCTTCTGGTCTCTCTTCGCCCCCCGCCCCGAAACTGACCCACAGCACAACGCCCATTCGCTTCGCGCGCGGGAAGGCAACGAAGTTCAGTTCATGATACCGCAGCGCGGAGTGGAGCAGCCGCGACACGAAGTTCCTTACCTTAGCTGGATATCGCTGGTGCCACCTAAACGGTAGGTAGGCGGCGGATGTGTGACGTTTGGAGTTGTCGTTCGTGCACCTGTCCCCAATGGAAGAATGAGTGATCCGTTCCCCTGCAGATCATGGCCTTACCACTCGGTCCCCGATGGCCAGCGGGGGATTCGGTATAGCAGCTCACGGTCGTTTGCGCTGCGCGTTCCCGCTGGACTGGACACGTGTTAGCTGTAGGAAGTATGGTTCCGAAAGTTACTTCGGTTCGCCAGTTCAGGCTCAACTCCTCGCTTTACGTTAGCGGACCTAGAGGTCGGGCCGGGGCTCTGCGCTCTTTCTTTCTGTGTGGGACGATGCCGGGGGGAGAAGGGAATGCGTCGAGGCGGCCAACAACACAACTAAATTTTTGCTTTTCCCTCCATGAGATGAGCCCAGTGCATTGGACCGATGGATAAGAGAACTGAGCTGGCCAAAAAAGCGCTTGGGCGCTCTACGTACGATGTAGACTCCATCAGATACATATAGATTTATTTTATTTCTGATGGATCAAGAATCGATAGTTGTCTCATCAATAGATAGAAAGAGGAGATTTCCTCTCTAGCCATTCCTACTCTTTCGATCTATCAGAACAGATCAGGCTATCTATCAATCGATTTGAAAATAGCACGTTCATATCGCTTTTCGTTCATTTCCGCCACGCCAACATAGATAGCCGCCATAATAAGAAGCAAGCAGGCGAAGCAGCTAGAAGCGCTCGCAACTAGTAACGCCCTTGAATTCTTATTCACGAATGAATTGGGAAAGCCAACAGAAAGATTCGATTCTTACTTCGTAGAGCCGGTGCTGCTGTTGCCTGCGCGTAGGGCCGTCCCCCACTCCCGTCCCGGGGCGCTAAGGGGCTTTTGTTTTTGGAATAGACGGCAGTGTTTTGCTGACGCCTAGAATCAAGCTTTTGTTGCGACATGCTATCTTTTCTCCCCCATTGCTAGTAGGTTGATGGGTCGCACGCCCGGCACACATGTTTTGGCCTTGTGTGTCCATAACTCAAAATAGGTGACCTAACGGCCGCCGCCCGACTAAACATACCAATAGTCACCAGATTCATATGGGCTACTGAGGAGTAAGCAATGATCTTCTTAAGATCGATCTGTCTTGAAGTGGTCAAGGAAGTATATATTATAGCAATCGCGCTTGGAGTATAAATGAAAGGAGTGGAACAAAGTGTCGCTTCGGGAAACATGGGTATTGAAAATCTTAAAAACCCGTAGGTTCCCAATTTTAAAAGAATTCCTGCCAAGATGACGGATCCTGCCGTAGGTGCCTCTACATGAGCTTCGGGTAACCAAATATGAACTGGTACCATAGGCACTTTGACGGCGAAAGAGGCGAAAGAAGCAATCCATAGAAAGATTTGGCGCCGCTCACTAAATTCTGTGGTTAATGATATTTGTAAATCGGTGGTTCCTGTTTGGAGAAGAATCAACAGAATAGCTAATAGCATAAAAACAGATCCAAGTAAAGTATAAAGGAAAAACTGATATGCTGCCTTGATCTTTCTTTGTCTCGAACCCCATACCCCTATAATAATGGTAGAGTAAGGGGTGGCCCCAAAGCGGAATTGACCGGTGGTGGTTGGTCGAAGCTCCAGTAGGTAGCCACTCCCTTCTCAGGGAACCGTACGTGAGACTTCCGCATCATACGGCTCCGTCCCGAGCTTCCGTCGTCGGCCCTTGTCATTAGACCACTATCTATGCATGTATTTTTAGCCTGGACTCTCGAATCTTTTGCTTCTTGGGTGGTGGCGAACAATGCAGCTTGCGTTGCGGGAGATGCCCGCCCGTAGGGTAGGGCCCGGCCTGCTTCTCGCCCGAAAGAACCACTTACTAGCTAGCCGGACTAGTGGGGGGCCTCATCTAGAGACATACTGAAACCCATGCCTTTCGAACCGAAGGCAACGCCCGTCTTCCAAATCAAAGGATAAATGGGCTCGTTGGGAAGAGGATAGAGTGCGGCCTGTAGAGCACATGTAACGCACAGTCGGGTTGTTCACACACCGGATCTCTCTCTATCTATCTTTAGATATCTATAGAGAGAGATGTGAAAGTAATAGCCTTATGTTATGGCCGCCCCCCCCCCCCCGACTTACGGCCTTTACGCTACTACTACTGTGATGTGAGCGGTTCAAATTGGTTTGATCTTTCCCAATTTTCCTGGCCAAAACTTGTACGCAGCACTTGTACGGAGGTGCAGGCATAAAGGTTTGGAACTCTTTTTTTATCTGAATCTTAAGAAGAGGACCCTACCCCATTCTCGAACCTTCTGCCGAGCTCTCCCCTGCCCGCATTTCCTTTTGACGGGGCCAAAGAAATGTCTCCACCTGCTGCCAACAGTCTTTCTTCGGAATTATACTGAACGGGTCGATCCTCCCCTCCCGTTTGTTTTAGCAACAACTCCTAAGGTCTCCTCGCCAAGAGCTTCCCGGCGACGACAGAGGAACCAACCCGCCTGCTGTGGCGGGGCGGCTTTTTTGTTTAACAATAAGACCTGGACGATTATCCCTACCCTCGGTAGCTTACGAGTTTACGTCCATCCCTGGTCGGGTACAATTTCCTTTCGATTTCTCCCTTGTAGCCGTTACCCGAATTCGCGCAAGTGTGTCCACACCCCCAAACTTACTTGACGAGGAATCCATTCTCGCGAACAAACACAACCCCTATACACACCTAGGAGCACCCCTTCCTGCATATCCATACAAGACCCGAGTAGGCGGGTCGAGGTCCTACGAGGTACCCACTACTCGGAGTACCCTCCCAAAAGGAAAAAGATGTGTCTGTCAGGTTCGCTTCTTCTTAGTTGGGTTGGGCGGGTTCGACCAGAAATGCTATGCTTACACACAAGACTACCCCTCTTCCCGAAAGCTTCGCGGGGACTACTTTACGATGACGGACGACCGCCCGTAGGGGGTTTACTGCACAAGGCCCCTGCAGAGGAAAAGCTTTATCCCAGCGAATAGAAGATGCTCAGCTCCGCACAACATAGGGATTGGCACGCTTTCGGGAAGAACATAGAATAGTAGAGGATCCAGCATGCGGAACACGGCGATCATTAGAAATTCACGAATTAGAGATGCTGTAATATACTCTTTCCCATAACTTCTCATACCAGACCAACCCACTAAAATGCAAATAGGGATCAGAAATGTGGTCAATATCACGAAGAATAAAGAGATACCGTCTATACCCAAATAAAAATTTATGTTTTCATAAGGAAGCCATCGAAGGCTTTCCACAAATTGAGATTTGGCCGTAGAAGGATCGAATTGTATCCGAGGAACAGGGGAATACAAAAAAGTAATAATAGAGGCGCACAGACCAATCAATCGTATCGGTCGTATTCTTGAATTTGGAATGAAAAGAAGAGTAATACTTCCTAGCACGGGACACAGAATAGGACCACTTAGATCAGAATAGCATTCACAGAAATGTTCTAACATAGAGTAGAATCGAACATGTTAGAGATTAGTTGACAACAGTAAAAAGATAGGCGCCTAATTCCAATACGATAGGGGTCTATCAGTGCAAGTCAGCTGAACACCGTGATTGATGAGTGGGTAGGTGGGTTAGGTGCACCTCTCGCCCTGTGGGAAGTAATGAGGCTAGTCTCCTCCTCCCCCCCTCCTGAATGAAGAAGTCGTGGGGCCCCCTTCCCGCGTATGCGTCTTTATTTAGATTTTTTCTATTTTTCCATTTTTCATCCAATGGAGAATCTTTATAAAATAAAAAAATATCTCTGGCAAAACGCAATTCGTCGATTTCAATCCAAGGTGCACCTTGCCTTTTTTCAGGTAGCTTTGTTACGCCTATTCAGCTAGTGGGGCATTGGTCATAGCCGAAATTCGTCGAAGGGATAAAAAAAAGAAAGAATTTGAAAGAAAGGGAAGTTTTGTCTTTCTTTCAATCCAACAAAGAAAGCACTCAAAAATGAAAGTTAGATAAAGAAGTTTCAGTAAGAACTAGCACTAGACTTCTTCCCCACTTTCGACTTTTCCTCTCTCCTTTTTTTGTGCTTCCCCCCGGGCTTTTCATTCTGTTTTATAGAGACCCGAGGAAATTTTAGAATTAATGTATAAAGGTGAGGCACTTTCCCCGGCATACGGAAAAAAAATCCAGGATGACGGCTGTCAAAGGACGAGTAAGGGACGGGGAGGGGGAGGCTCTCGAAAGCAAACGAGACTAGAAATAACATGGGAATTAGCACCATTCCTACGAGTGCTTTTGTCTCGAAGAGCCAACAAAGGGTCATAACTCTCTCTCTATCTCGGTCTCGGTTTAGCATCATATATCGATCTGGAGAATATTTTGATTGGCTGTAGTGCGGATTAAGGAGCTGCTCCTCCATGCTGTGGCTGTGGAGGTGGGGGCAGCCGCCTCCCTTGGGTTTTTTGGTGAAGGATCCTCATTTTTTTTTTACGGGCCCGCCGAATCCTGAAAAAAAAAAGGTTCTTAAGTAAGCGTAGTAGGTGAGAGTAGGGGCGGTCGCCGCCTGATAGAGGCAGAAGCCGGGGCCACCGGAGCTATCTGCGTCAAGTGTGTCGATTGAAAGAGGAGGGGAGACAACTCAAATGCCAGCGCAAAAATAGAAAGAGTCGTGCCCTTCAAAGTTGAATTCTTCTAAGATCCATTGCTCGATTTTGCATGCTCTGCTCCCAAAATGCAGAGATAATTTCGAGGGCAGATCCGGGTTGGTTGGTCCGGAAAGTCATGGGAGAGGCAGGCTAAGTGAAATAAAATAAGATACTGGTGCTACTATAGAATCTTATGAATCACGCACGGCACACTTTCTATATCTCCTCCGTCTACAAGGTGAACAGCTTAGCTTACAGCACAGCGTGTTCGTCACCACACCGGCTGGCTGGTGCATTGGCCTTACCGTAATAGAGGCGAGAGGTATGACCCTTCGATTCGAACGCCCCATATTTCGTGCCACGCGGAGCGTGGCATTTCCTTTTTTATAAAGTCCGTATAACTTCTAACCAAAAGATTCATTCTTTATGAATCAAGTACCAGGTGCATTGCCTCTTTGAGTGAAGAAGAGAAGGGCTTTGTATAAAAAGTCTTGAGCCATGTTCGTCACCCTAGGCTCACCCATTATTTCATTTTTTTGTACATGGAGCTATGTCGACTTACGTACGTCTCGTTGACCAAACGATCAGGTATACCAGGTCACGTATCATCCCCTCTTTCCATAGAGGAGAGCTAAAGAAAAAGAAAAGATATAGTGATCGTGCCGTAAGACCTTGTTCGTTTCTACTTGACGTTATTATTTCCTCGGTTTTTTTTAACCATAAGATAGCTTGCTTACTTAGCGCTTGCGCTAAGGATCTAATCAGAGTCAAACTTTTATTTTTTTTACCTTTTCCTTATTAGCCGGAGTACAAGTGCACTCCTTGATCTTTAGTAAAGGCGGATTAAGCCAAAAAACATTTTTTTTTTTCGAAAAGTCTCAACGTCCTCGTTGAGAGTCGCTCTGCGAGACGTCCAGTAGTCTCTGACTTGGTCTTCGAATCGCACGTTTCAGCCAGTTCCCAGCTTGCCTCGCTCTCAGGTTGGCCCTTCTACTTTACTAAGTAGTATTCTACTCCTGCAGTGGGTCTATGGGCTAGCCCCCTCCTGTCGCAATGGTGTGGGGCGTCAGAGGCTGTTGCCCCGTGGCCAAGTCGAAGGGGCTTAAGTTCGACGCAGGGCTTTTTCGTTGTTAAGTTATAGCAGTATTGAGCAAGATCCAACAGCTCCAGTCCTTCTGGTTTGCACTAAATAAAGTGCCTTAAGTAGCCCTCGAGGAGTCCGTTTATTCTCTCCGTCTGAGCTATCAAAGATATACCGACCGTGGGCATCCGACCATCAGATACCGACAGTCGTCTTCTAACATTACCGACCTTTAAATATCGGGTTTTCATAAATTCATTTCACATAACATAAAAAAACCTCTTTTCATCATCAGAAACAACCGGATTTCCGACCTCTTGCATTGCATTACCATAACGAAAAAAAAGAGAGATTGCTCGTGTGATTCGGAATGAACCTTTCTCGGTGGCGGAAAGGAATAGCGATGAATTCCTATGGAGCATCCAGGAACAAGAAGATTTAATCGGACGACGAATTCTTGCGTGGTCCAAGGAAATAAAAGGTCGGCTTCCATTCCACGATTTCATCTATATTGAATCTGAATATCAGAATAGCTTATATAGTCATGATTCAATTCGGGTCCACTGACTTTTGATTGATTTCTCATTTTTCGGATCTGATTGGAACAATGGAGAAATAGGAAGACTTTGGCGATTCATAATGGGATATCTAGAATATCTATGCCCCAGGACACATAAAATATGAATAATGAAACATGAGGAAGAGTATACCCTGTAGTGACATAGCAGTTCTCCTAATCGACTACTTATCATCATAATGAACATTCCACTTAAAAACGAAAAAAAAAAAAAGAAACTACTCGCCAGGAACTAAAATATCTGGTTCGCGAAGACCAGGCGGTTACCCTTTTTTTTTTTTTATCTATATCCTCCGCTGAAAAATGAAGACTAAGACAGGACTTTCGTGGAAAAGAAAAGAAAAAAAACCCTTTCTTTATCGGATTGGAATCGATGACTTAAGCTTCTTAGGGCGTTTAAAGAGCGTGACTCTACCGCTTAGTTCAAAGGGCCCATTTGATTCAATTCATGAATTAGCCCACTATGAGTTTACTGCATTTATATATAGTCTATATATAGTATATAAATATATATAGACTATATCATTCGTGTCTCTGTTACAACACGGCGAAACGAAATGGTTCGAATGAAATCCGATGATAAAAAAGAATAAGAATTTTTAGGCTGTACACCTCATTTTCTTGGGATTGTAGTTCAATCGGTCAGAGCACCGCCCTGTCAAGGCGGAAGCTGCGGGTTCGAGCCCCGTCAGTCCCGACGGAATCCAATCCAATAAAAAATACATTAATTCATCTCTCCATTTTTTTGTGAAAAGGGGTACAAATAGCCGAATTTCATTCCCAACGGGGATTCCTCTTATGTTTTTTTTTTCATTTTCGTTTCGCATTTCTCAAAAAAACAAATAAATAGGGAAATTTCCATTACCATTACCTCAACCAATACTGATTGATGGGAGAGAGACATATGTGGATTGCTACAATTATTGGTTTTTTCATATTTAGGATTCAAAGAGATACCGATACCGTACTGGGTCTGGCTTTTTCGATTGCTCCCGATCCGTGTAATAGAATAGAGTACCCACTATTTACCGGGAACACATACGCAAATGGAATTCATTTCTTCTACGAGACAAAATGAATTTAACATAATAACTTTGATCGAAGACTTTGACTTTTTTTTTTTTTTAGCAAGAAGGTGCAGATGAAGTGAATCAGAAGCATCGACTTTGAGGGAATGGTCTCTTGCAAGACTAAGGGCTTTGAAAGAATAAGGTAATAGCGCTATTGACCTGGCTTTCTCCAATTACGGCAAGAGCATATCGCCGCGAGCCATGGATAGAATGCATAGTGAATCACTAGTAGCAGGAAGATGCCCACGGGCAGACATTTAACAGGAAAGAGAAGTGGGCAAATCAGCTCTTAGCAAGAACAAGGAAGAATGTGCGACTGGCTATCTCGAAATTTTCTAAGAAAGGAGGAAGCTAGTAAGTAAAGGCCCTCGCTTTTCGGGTTTTTAGTGCCCCCCTTTTTTTTTTACTGCAAATAGCGTAAGTTGTTCACGAATAGGATTCATGTCGAACGAAGGGCTTGGCTTACACGAGACCTAGCATCGTCGAATTTCCTTGGGCAGTAAAAGGACGAGTGAAGGGGGCTCTTTAACCGAAAGCAGGAAAGAGAGCAGGAACGGAAGGATCAATTGCAAGCTGCTCGGGAGATTTGGATTCATAGATGGGCAGAATCGGCTTTTCTCTTTGCGGGTGAATGCCAAGAGGGAGCTGCTAAAGCAACTTACACCGGTTACTCAAAAGTAGTGATATCCACATCCCTGCCCCCCCTTATACTAGTGATTCATTTCCTGCAAACCTTCCACGAGCAGGGGATTCTGTAGCACTAAGACTAGCAGGTTTGATTCCCCTAAGAAGGGTTATCCCACAAAATAACCTCAAAAGGCTGGCTCGGCGGATCCGTGGGCAGGAAAACCATATTTTCTGGGGGTTCTAGTACTCCCTTATTTGATGATCCAGTTTAAGAGGGGCGTAGCCCTTGCTTACTCTTTCGAGTAAGGACGGATTCGTGCCTAATTCCAATTGAAAGCGTGACCTCCTTTGTCCATTTGCTTCTTGAAAAGAGCGGATATGCCGCTAATCCAAGTCCCACAAAGGAATCGCTTTCACAGTAGTAAAGGCTGCCTTCCTTACCTTAGCCCGAAAAGAATATTGCCTCTTCTTCCTATCCCATTGGCTTGGCCTGCATTCAGCTGATTCATGCCATCAATCCTCCTTTTCTTTTGCTACTGATGGCATTCTATTAGAAATGGAATATTGATCTTGTGCCCATATGTACTTTATTTTATCTTCTTTCTTGTCGGATTCTCTGGGGGATAAAGAAAAAGTCTATGCCCCAGACTCGCGATTTGGGGATTTCCCTGGCTAGGATGCTAAAGATCGGATGGTTCCTGCTTGTTGGAAGGTGCCTTGCTAAAGAAAGGACATGCTACCAAAGCCGACAAATTCAAGCAAAAAAGTCATCAGGTGACGAAGGAAAGGCAAAAGGGTCAATAAAAGCTTCTTATGTGGCATTTTTCCATCAATCCCATTCTATGCCATCTTATTTACTATGAATTCAACCTCTCTTTGTCCATCTAATCTTGATTTGCTGTAAACAGACGATAGTGTCAATTGGCTTATTCGATGCTCACTGCCTTCATTTAGGGCCCGGTCGAGATCAGATGATGCAAGGGTCGGATTTGATAAACTTTCTTGCAATTCGCCTCTTTCGGGATCTTTATTAGCTTCTTTCTTGCCACGAAGGTCACTTCGCTCGCCTAAGATTTTTGGCACTTTTCGGATCACTTGCTGAGGATCAGATGATCTTGGCTTAGAGAGATGCACCTTTTGGCTTGTTATCGCTTTTTAGGTTCAGGGAATCCCTCACCCAGTTCCATATGGGGATGAATCCAATCCTAGGACATTAAACTCTCGGGGAAGCCGGTCCCTTTACATAGCCATAATAGGCAGTTTTTTTCGAAGGAGCAGCTATTAAATCAGAAGCTATTGAGCCGTCAATACCATTAACTAGTGAAGGCAAAGCAGAGAAAAACGCACGCCCTTGGCAAACCGGTGTGCATCAAAGAACTTCTGAAGATGTTCAACAAGAAGTATCTAGTAAAGACGCTACGCCCCTATTTTACAGAATTAATATGGTCAATCAGGCTCCGCACCTTACCCTCTCCATTTCACATCAAGGGACAGAGCCTAACTCTTAAAAAAAAAAATTCAATGAATCCCTAGTTAACATAGCTAACTAATGAGTGCCATCTTCCTACGATAATAGTATTTTGCGATTCCGCGCATCTACTCTCAAAAAGTCTGTTTTTTTTTTCTAGTTACTGTAAAGATATCGGATAGAAAGATGAAAGGCCCTAGAGCTAGACTCTAGCTTCAAAGACCGTATTCTTCCTAACAGCCTATTCTTAGCATCTGAGATGAATTGACAACAAGTATGTTTCCTGATGCTTGATAGCACAGGAAAGAGACAACACTAGACTAAGTGCCCTCAGCCTTTGTTATTTTTCTTTGCGCGAACCCAATCTCTTAAGGAGCAGCATAGTCGTCAATCTATTCGCTACGCCCCTGAGTCCCTTTCCTGCTTGGCTTTGACTCTTACTGTGATTGATTGAATATCTCCCCTCCTCTTAGTAGTCTGGGGATTGGTATGCCTTCCCTTTTGACTTTCCTGGTGATGTGGAGGTGCTAGTCTTTTCTCTTAGAGTAAGCGTTGCAAGTGAATCAGCTCTAAGCCTATCCGCTCTTACAGTATCCGCTGCACATGAAACGTATCCCCTCTTGGTCGTCTTATATCCGTAACCGCTGCTTGAGTAAGCGCTGCTAGTCTTTGAAAGGTAACTGATGCAGAGAATGCAAGCTCCTATCGAATAGGCAATAAGGAAAGGAAGGAGAAGCTGTGAATCGATAAATGATCTTAGGAGTCAGTTCTCTTTCTGGTTTCACGAATCCTGTGAACGAATCTGCTTCTTTCGGGTGCAGATGAATAGGAGCTTTTAGCAAGATCGCCTGCCCCCGGACTTCTTTACTTTCTTCTTTCTGGCCTGAAGGCTTTCATTTGCTTTGATGGTATCGTATTATAGAGAAATGGCTGCATTTAGCTTTGAAGCCAAGATAAGCAAGAAAGGGAGATCAGATCGAGATGGGATAGTTTAGCCTCTTTCCTTTCGGAGTTCACACCAGGCAATACCGCAGCACTGCTTATTAAAAAAAAAAAAGAAAACAAACAAGGGAAGCCTGCTTCTATCAAATCAGACACTTTCATCCCTGGCCCTAAAGTAAAGGACCAGCGACTTCATCCCTGGGCGGCTTGAGCCAATGCTAAGCCTAAATGCACAAAGCATTGCCATTGAGCCAGTTGTTGGGGAGTATCCCGGGCTACTGCTCTACTAAAGAAATTTATCTCTTTTCAACTAATTGAATTTCATTCTTGTCTGCTAAGAGAATTCTTCTTCCTCACAGCTTTCATTCGATGCTAAGGGCGAAATCCTAGGTTCATGAATCCGAACAAATCAAACTGACTTACTGTCCTCGGAGACATTTTGATTTCAGAGGTCTTTGGTACAGTTCAATCAGCCCTCTTTGAGGAGCCTACCTTTGATTAAAAAGGTGGTGAAGGCATCGGAATAGGACCCGAACTATGCCATTCAAGAGTTTAGTTGGTTCTCAACCACGGCACGCCAGGACCTAAGGCTTAGAGGATAACCCATTTTTCCATTCAAGAAGCGACTGATCGATGGTTGAAAGCTTCAAAGAGCACCATTGGCCGGTGAGGTGTGGAGGGGAGTCGGATAATGATGACTGGGATTTCCCAACCATTCGGCTCACTTTGAAGAGACTGCGTCGCCCATGGCTCTACACCCTAAGAATTCAATTGTTAGGTAAGAAGAAAGGTTATAATTTCCAGATTAAGAGATTACATCAGATGTGGGCTCCTAATGGTCATATAGCTCTCCGTGATCTTGGCAACGATTTTGTCCTGGTTAGGTTCACTGCAGTAGAAGATTTTTACTATGTTATGAAGGAAGGACCATGAATGATCATGGACTATTACCTTACAGTTCGTCAATGGAAAGCCAACTTCGACCCAGAAAGTGCTACCATGAAGCGAGTAAGCGTATGGGTAAGGTTTCCTGGACTCTCTATAGAAGACTATGACGAAGACTTTCTCTTGAATCTCGGAAGTCAAATAGGTAAAGTCGTGAGGGTAGATGCTACAACTGCGTCGGCATCTAGAGGTTTATATGCTCGAATGTGTGGATCTCACACAACCCTTGTTATCGAAGTCTCGTCTGAGACAGAAGATACATAAGAGAGAGTACGAAGGCATTCATTTGATCTGCTTTCATTGCGGGCATTACGGGCATAGATCAGAGGAGTGTCCTGAGTTGCAACCAGTAGAGAATGATCCTCATAATCTTTTGGGAAGTGCGCAGGGGGACATGGAGGATCGATGGCAGCAGCGCCAGAGGTGCATGCCAAAGACGGGCCATGGATGCTGGTAAACAGCAATGGGGTTTTCGAAGGCAGGCGTACCTGAATTAGACACCGACTCAAGCATGGTGGCAGCGTCTGGGGTTTCTTCCATGGATTAAGCTAGGTTATCTGGTTCAATCGGAATACATACGTAGGTGGGCCTTGATTGTGCAAAAGGGGATATCTACTCCAAATTCCCGTACATAATGTGATCACAGATGAGATAGAGTGTCCGGACATGGATCAGCCCCTATTCGTAAAGGCAAGATCTGTATATGCCCTGATATAGACTTGGGATCCACTTCGCCGGTTTGGTCTAATATCCATTTAGAAATAGGAATGAAATCTGTGCACTTACTTAGTTATTCAATAATAGTAAGATCGGCGATCACCCTACTTTTTCGCTGGCTACTCGCATCTTACGCTACTTCGAAGATTTCGTCTAATGAGTACTCACCCCAGACGACAGGCGACTTGTCCTCCTTTGTTAGGTAGGAACAAAGGACTCCCCAGCCCTTTACTACATCTCACATCGCATTGACTACCCCCAAGTCGGGGACGGAGGGAGGATCCTAAGCTTTCCGTCGAGCTTCATTAGATCCACCTTCCCTACGATGAATGATTTTTCGTTTTTTAGTAAAGTCTGCTCTTCATTCCCATCGGACTATTCAGCCCTTTATGAGCAGCAATCCTGGACGTTATTTCTTACTAATGAAGAATCTATTAGTAGCACCACTACCTTAGTCCTGGCTCAGACCAAGGCAAGATCTGATTAAACAAGAAGGAAACGGAAAGTCTCACATTGGTCTCGTCTGTCTCTACGCAAGCCCTGTCCCACGTCCCATTGTCTTCTTTTGTGTAGCTACCCTTTTTGAGTCTTTGAGCTGAGCTGATTGGAGCTTGGGATTCCATTAAGCACGAGTAAACATGCCTGAGCTAACACAAGGCAAAAGCAGATTAAGTTTCCACCTTTTTTTCATCACTTCAGCCCGCTTGCCTTAATCCCGCTGTCCTCTTTCGATTATGCAATTTTATAAGTGTATAGTTTTGGCTTGTCCTTTCTTCCTATAAGTCGCTTTGGTAAGCTATTGCCTCACCAACTACGGCACGCGTGCAAAAAGAAGGAATTCCTTTCTTCCCCGTAGATCGTAATGGGGATAATAGAAAGAATAATTTATCAAGTCTTCCCTTGTTCTCGACGAAAACTAGGTTCGAATCCCATGTATAGTTAGTACCTATAAGCAATCAACGATCTTTAAAAGAAGTGTCTATTCTTAGAAAGCGTCTTTCTCCGTAATTTTAATATAGCCTTCTTTATTGACGAAGACTAAAGCACCGAAGAAATAAACTGGTGATCCTTCTGGAACTATACACATAATCCCTCCCCAGATCGAACTATTGAGAAATTGTGGGGTATAGAAAAATACTTCGATCCACCCTTTCCATTAGTAAGAAAGAAGGCATTCTATGCATCTTAATAGATGTCACTTGTTCTATAATACTGTAGCTATATGCTTCTTACTAGTCTTTTCCTACACCAGTTTGAGTCCTTACGAGTGAATTTCCTTACGTTACGAGAAGTTTGCATACACCCATATTAGTCATAGTGGAGGAACTACAAGACTGAGATCAAAGAGATGTGACAAGAAATTGCTTGATTTGCTTAGGATTTCAGATCTTAATAACTTATACCTCTTTTTATTAGACCTTTTTATGAACTATGTACAGATGGACTGAGCGAAAAAGGGGAAGTCTGCTGGTATAAGCACGTGGTAGAGCCAAAACTCTGGCTTCTCAAGCTAGAAGCTACTTAGAGTAAGGGCTGGTGTAAGAGAGAAGAGAATGCATTTCCGGAATCTCAATGTTGCCGCATCAAAAGACGAGAACCAAATGGCAATCGCTGATCTGTTAGTGGACAGAGCTGCTGGGCAAAGAATTCTGTCATTCATGGACTGTCGCTTGGGTGGGATATAACCCTATTTTCATTTCCAAGGAGGACTAGGCAAAAGAGCCTTCCGTTGCACGGGTGTTCTTGGACAGACGGACTATTCTGATAGCAGGTGATGCCCTTCGGTCTGAATAAGGCGTCAGTTACCTACCAAAGAGCAATCAATCTCATCTTCCATTACTTTAGTGTAAACATCGTAGAGGTTTTGTATATTGACGATGTAGTTTTTTAAGTCTTTCCCTGTCTGTATAGGTTCATTTGTCTGATCTCAAGACAGTCTTTGAGCGCGAGAAAGAATGAGTCGGAACTTTGGTCCCTCTTTTCTTATTCAATTGATAGTTTTGAACTACTGAAATCAGCCCTAGAGAAAGCTAGCCGGATGGATGTTCTGTCAAAGTACTTTTATGCCCTTCTTCTTAGGCCCGATTCCCACTTCTTCTTTTAGAATCGCCAACTAGGAGTAGAGTAGGAGGTCCTGTCTGCTTTTCCTCTCTATCTCGACCCTCTGTCGTCTAGCGGTGGCCAATCTCTCCTCCAGCAAAGCCAGAAGAGTCCTCTGCGAAAACAAAAAGAAGAGGATCGGTTAAAAATGCAAAGAGAAAGTCAAAAACTAAGCGACTCTTTTCTTACTTTGGCCTACAACTCTCTCCACGACCAGTCCCTTCTCTTGAACCTATCCTCCAAGAACACCTCCGCTGCCCGGAGTATGTCTTTGGGATCTTCCACCTCTCTCTATTCCCTCCGACCTTACAAGCTCCCTTGCTCTTTCCAACAAAAGGTTGTAATCTCGTTCGAGCTTGTCCGCTTCCCTTAACACCCTCTGGTTCTCTCTCTGGGCCGCTCGGTCCTTCTCTTGGACCTCAAGTTCGTTCCAGATCTGGTCCTGGGTAATTTCTGGATTTGCCCCAGAAGTCCCAGGCCGATCTTGGTTTTCAGTAAAAGGGATAAAGGGAACCCCCCGTCTGGGGCAGGCGGTTGATTGAACCCTCCGCCCATTCCCCCTGACGCGGGTGGAAAAAATTGATACACAGCCCATCCCAATTTATCCATTAACAGCCACCCGCCTGAAAAGGCGATTTTCGAAAGAAGGAGCCATAAGAAAAAAGTACTTTCTTTGGAAATGAGAACCACTTTACCAGTGGGAGAGAAAGCAAAAAATGAAGGAGAATTGCATTAGACCAAAGAACACGAATATAAAGAGTTGCACATATAGAATGTAGCATGATCCTTAGTTAACTCTTTTTTCTTTCGCTCCTTGTTGCTCGCGGAGGGGCATACAAAAAAAAAAAAAGGGTACCAATGAAGCCGACCATTAATGACTAGTTCGAACACCAGGAGCGGTCTGATCCTTTATTTTTTCATACAGACTGCTCTTAGAAAGATGAAAAAAAAAAAGCAAACTCTCAAAAATACCTCCCACTGAACCGCTAGTGCGCAATGACGACCAGCCCGCAAGCTACTCGATTTTATTTTATTAGCTGCTATTGATTCTTTTATAGATTATAGATGCTACTTACTTACGATGTTTTCTTTCACAAGGTAGCGCATCTATATAGCATAGCTGAAAGCAGACAAAAAAGCTGTTCCCATAGCCTTACGTAGGCTTAGCTTAGCCTCTTTCTCTATCTACATTTATATATATATGATTATTTTACCAGTGGACAGCGAACAAAAACCATACTACGAAAGCAATCGTCAATGACCGATGTAAGATGTGGGGAATGTTCAGCCTTATCAAGACTACTAAGGCATTGAAGATGAAGTTGTAATTTTAATTACGTTCGGTCATTCTATACGTAATTTAATTGCCATCGCTAACCTTACCTCAACAGGGATTCGATCCACCCGCAAAGGGCCTCGCTCCTGGGAAAACTTGAAGAATGCCCCCTTCTCTCTCATAGCCCTGCCCTAGTGGGAATCTCAGATGTGAAAAAATCCTCCCTTGCTTCTTCCCCAAGAGCTCTGCTAACACAGGCAAATTACCTCACTCGAGCTGAAACAATTGAATTGAGGGTTCTTTCACTTCAGAAGACCGAGAATCAGAACTTCCCCTCTACCCTTGGTACAGAGCTTCCATTGCGAGAACCTTTCATCCGAATCGCTGTCACTCCCGGCTGATTCAACACGAGAAATTTACCGACCCTTCCGGGACCTGGTGAAAGCTTTCAACCTGCTTCTCTTTGATGGCAGCTATCTTTCTAAACAGGAGAGGAAGAAGCCCTAAACTCAGTTACCTTTCTTCTTCACAGCTTAACCACACTAAAGTCTATTGGGCCTAGAGGAGCTTATGAATAAAGGTACGAAGTGTCTTTCTTCACTATCTGGCTATCGAGAAGCAAAACGTCAAATATTTAAAATTTACTAATTAATAAAAATTTATGAATAATATATATGAGTTCATATCTTAATAGACCCTTAATTACTTAATTAATTTAATTAATATGATTTACCATATTATACATATTCTAACTAGTATAAGTAATTATAAGTAATAATAGAAGCTAGTAAAATAAAAGGTAAGCGTATCTAGCTCCATTCCTTCTACAACAAGCGAGTCAGGGGAAGTTTATATAGCTGCTTTGGGATAAGCAGGAGATTCATCTAGCAGCTTTGATAGAAGCAGGGTAAAATGCTAAGTCAAGGAGAAATGCAGCAATCTATCCAATCGAGTTAAGAGGAATGCAATTGAAGTTCTTTTATAAGCCCCGGCCAGCTAGTGGAAAATATGTCTAGTCTGTCTATCCCAAGTTTCCCGAGCCAAACGATCTCTCCGATCCAACAAGCGAATAGGGTCTAGCCGAGCGAGTTCGAGTGAGAAACTAAGTCTCTCCAGTTGGAGTAGTGGATTCGTCAGTGTTAAGCACATATAGTTTTATTCCACAGGGGTCAGCCTATCCAGGAAAGCAAAGAAAAGGGCAAAGATCCATCTAAGGAAAGATCTTATCTTGTGATAAAGCTAGTTCTAGGTGGTCTCACTCCCTTTGAGCAAGAAGATAGGGGATTCAATGGCACCAAGAGCTGATTAAATAGATCTCCTTTACAGTCGAGCAAATAGGGTTCTTCAGGCGAGTTTGAAGTAGGCATCTTAGGCGCAAGTAAGTTTTTGAAAGGAAGCGACGGGCTAGCTATCAAGCGATTCAGTGAGAAAGCAAAAAATCTTATAGTTAGCCTCTTTTGGAAAGCTCGTAGAAGTTCCTTTTCTTCGCCCTTTGTAGATAGGTCCGTCGGGAAAGGCTGTCAGCTCTTCTCCTTCCTTTCACTCTTCCGATGATAATTAGTATAAGTCTCGGTCTAACCAGAAAACCAGTGAGACTTTCTGTCCTTGAATGAAAGCCTTTACCTTAAGTCCCTGTCCTTTCAAGCCAGTCAAGCAAGCTAGGGATAAAGCTAAAAAACTATTTTGAGCCAATTCCTTTATATCCAGTTTCAGGCTAGCCAGTATCTTATAGTTCTGTACCTTATAGCGAACTTCTACCTTATAGGCCAGCCAGCCTATATCGTCTAGCTAGCCAGTTCCTTTTATTATGCCTGCCCCAATATAATGCCTTCTCCTAATCGCTCCTATCCTAAACCCTTGCAGTAGTAAGGGGCCTTTAAGCCAACCAATTATATTCCTGGGGTAAACCCATCATCTAGTGCCTGTGATAAAACTAGTTTGAAAGCAGAGATAGCAGGTCTAAAGGGTATAACGAGTATAAGAGTTCTCCCATTGCTAGCATTTCCTATTCATATTTCGTAAGGCTAACAGGACTTTTAGTCCTGTTAGAAGTTTCCGGTGTAGGATCCCCTTTGATTCTTTAACTTAAGTAGGTTATAGATTATCCTTTTCTTAGGGCTCCATCTACGAGATAAGGTTCTTTCCCTTGCTTCCCCTTTATTCTCGAATATCATATCTTTTACTCTAGAAGCCTTAAGTAGGGCTCCTATAGCTCTTACCATCAAGTATACTCTCTCTGCTGTACTGGATAGTCTTTCTATCTCCCGTTGGCCTGGGGTTTTAGAAGGAGTTGCTGTTGGAGGTGCTTTCCAGCCCGTTGCATTTACCTTTTTTTGGGGTCCAGTTGCTGTCCTAACTAAGGGGAGCATCATCAATTCTTTATGCTTGCAAGCAAGTTCAAGAAAGTTTTCTTTGAAAGCTGGGTTAGAGGGCGAAAGCCTAGTTTCCAAGTTAGCAAGTCAAGCTAAGGCAAGTTAGTCTTCAAGCCAGCAAGTCTCCTTTTCCTCTTAGTGTGAGCAAGCCAGGTAGAGATCTAGTTCTAGTTATCAATAAAATAGTTATAAAGCTAGTTTTAAGCAGGCCAGTCTAAGTTTGACTTTCTTTTTATGTCGCTGGGATTCCGGGTGCCAGCCATCCCTAAGGAGTTTCAGTCTAGGATTTATTACCCCAGAGTTTCTCCTATTTTCTTTGCAGAAAGTGGGTTTGTCTAGTTCTTCTCTTCTCGCTGAGATGGGAGTTTGATTACATACTGTCCTATAATAGACCTCTCTCTTTCCCTGGGTAAAGTTAGAGATAGATTGATTTTCCCTAATAGGATACGCTTTTCCTTGTATTTATAGAATAGGTTTCTGCTTTCCTTTCGTATCCCGCTACCCTCTCAAAAAGGACCTAAGATAAGATGGTGGGATTGTAGCTGCATACTTATCCCAATGCACTCCCTCTACTTGTTTGTTAGTGGAGTTCTTTCATCCCTCTTATTTTTTCCGGGCTGTACCATTAGAAAGCCTGCCAGTCTCTTACAAGCCATCGGGGTAAAGTGCCTAAGCTAGTTCCGTTCCAGTCCAAGGGTAAAAAAAATCCATCAGGCAAGTTATCGAGCCAGATTTAGGAAGCAGAAAAGGTAAATCCAGGTAGAGTTGCTTTTATTCGTTCAGCCAGTTCCATCCCTTGAGATAAAAATTCCTAATCTTTGCGAGCCATTTCCGGGCCTTCTCGCTAGGAGTTCTATTACATTCCGTCCACTCTCCGTAAGAGATGGTACTCTTTTTTTACAGTGAAATTATTCTAGGCATGCTCCCTCTTTTTTTAGTCTAGGCAAGAAAGCGGAAAATTGAAAAGAAAAGAGAAGTAAAATGGGAAAAGTGCCCCCTATTTGATTCAGGCAGTCGTCTGAAAGTGCTCACTGGGCTTCAGAACCCATATGCTTAACACAGGGAATTCGGCTGCGCTTTGGAGGGAAGAATCTAATTTACGCATTCACCCGGGGAGAGGTAGCTTGAAGGGGGTTTTCTTCTTATCAAAGGCTCCATATAAAGGGTCTAAGCATAGGTAATGCTAGGGGAACAGCAGCGCCTAGTTATCCAATAAGGCTAAGACGTGGATGCATTCTAGGGCGCGAACCTTTTCTTTGAATTTATTTAAACTAGAATGACATAAGATGCTAGGCCGAAGCGAAGTTGGAAATGAAATGAAAGGTTAAGTAATTGTGTGGGTTTTAGGCAAGTGGCATCGTATATAATATCACTGCTGCATTTAGGAGTGATCTTTCCCTCTTTCGAAAAGGAAGTTTTTTATGCTTTTAGTTTTTTTCGTTCAATCCATTATAGATTGGGTTAGTGTTCAGTAAGTGCCATCTTTCTAGCTGAATTGAATGAAGTCCCTATCCCCTTTTGTTGAGAATAATTTAATAAAAGATGAAATGAAACGGGGCGCAAGGCTTATGGAAGGAGTATAGTGCTAGGCACCTTCTATTCCAAATGTATGCCTGCTTAGCTCATCTGCTAGCTCTCTTTCTTCTTTAAGTTTAAGGAGGTGAAAGCAAAAATGATGCTTAGCTCTTCGTTGGTTGATCTCCAATTTGGAGAGTTTGCTTTTACACGGAAACGAACAAATATTGGACAGGGAAGAAAAAAGGGGAAAAAGTAAAGTCTAAGCGCATATGGCACGCAAAGGAAATCCGATTTCGGTAAGACTGGATCTGAATCGTAGTTCAGATTCAAGTTGGTTCAGTGAGGGCGACCGCGAAAGTCACCGAATGGGTCAGTCTTTTCCTTCAGTTTGTCCTATTTAATAAAAGAAAAAAGCGTGGGAGGACGTTGCAGATGTCCGGGACGGACACGACTTCTTCGAACACTAGAAAACCACTGGAAGACACCCGGGACCAGAGCATGTCGTGAAAGAAGCACACTGGGCGGGCGTGCTTCGACCGTGTCTCCGGGGCACAGTTGAATGTAGATATCATGAACGCGAGGTGCAGGATACCAGGCCGAGAAACCCGGGCAACCACTCCCCTATGTGCCGATCGCTAGCGCATACAGGGCCCCGGCGCCCAGCTCAGCTGGAGAGGCCTAGCCTGATCTGATAAGTGCGAATTCGGTTCGGATAGACTTCATTCAAGAACGCCGCCGCCCCTGGAATCAATAATAAAACAAGTGCTAAGTTTCAGATCAGTGAATAAAGCGAAAGGAAAGAAGAGACCTTTCTCGCTCGGCGCCTAAAGCGCACTATGCTCCGCTTCAACAAATGAGAGTTTTCGGTGGAACCGGTGAACCACGCGAGCAGCTTAGGTGCGTGGGACAGAGGGCTCATAGTACCTGCTAGCGCAGCTATGCAGTGGAAGGGAAGGAGCCTAAATCGACCTCCTTATTTTCTTTTTTAAGAAAAGCAGTACAAAGAGATTAGACTCTCGAATGAGACTAAGCAGCCACCGACCGTTCCGACGCGCCTCTGACCCATTTGGATTAAGACCGAAAAGCTATCTTATCTGAAGTAGAGCCTAGTTGTTGTTGTAAAACAAATGATAGAATGGAAAATGTTGAAGAACCACCCACTAGTAGGGAGATGGGTGGAGTCTCGCTCAGTAAAGAGAGTTGTAGATTCGTATAAAAGGAGAAGAGCCTTTATTTACTTGATATCAAATCTATTAGAAACTGTCCTAAGACATTCTAAACCTTGCCCACCTCACAATCGAATTTCCATAGCCTAGCTTCCTACTAGCAACTCAAAATAAAGGAAGGAAAACTTCAACTCGAGACACAGCACTTCTGACTCATTAGGATAGCTTTAAGCAAGGAACATTGTCTTGCGGCTTACCTGTTCTATAATAAAAGCACATTATTCACTGCGCTTGACTTTCTGTAATTGAAAGCAGTGTGCGTCATCGTCTTCAAATGTCTACCGTACTTGTTCTATTAGTAAAGCGCTAACGTTTTCAATAAGGACGTTTAAGCTTTACTAAGAACATAGAAAGAACTTTTTTTTTTAATCAGGGTGCGTGGGTTTGGAACCCTATACAAGGGGCCTTTCCTTTCAAATGAGAACTGCCTCTTCTTCTTATTCATTTAGGGCGCTCGGCCGGTGCCTCCTTTCTCAAACCAGAACAAGTCTGAAGTTAAGGAAGATAAGGGAAGACCACCTGAGCGAATCGACCGAGGGGACTTGACTTATCCGAACCGAAGGCTAGCGGCTTAAAGTTAAGCCTATCACGAGCAGCGTCGCTGCTTGATCGGCGGGGAGGAGCATCTCAAAGTATGGGGCAAAGGATCAAGCGCTTTGACTTTGTCTACCGGGATCCACTACAGGTTGGGTTTGAGAGCCGTGTGATGGGTGACTATCCAGCACGGTTCGGAGAGCACTTTTAGTCTGCGCTGGTGAATGGAAGCCCCCCTATCAAGCAAGAAAGAAGCGGCTCTTCCCACGGCGGAGTCACCATTGACTCTATTTATTATTATGGTAAATCAGTCTATCAAGATGTCAATCTGAGATCTTATTTCGGTTCGATACGTCCACCTACGAGACTCACCTTTGGCTTTCGTCTCGGTAGGTGTATTATTCTACATTTTCCCAAAAGAAAATTTATTCATTTCTTTCTTCCCCATCGACCACGACGCAAAAAATCCAGACCCGGAAAGGAGAAGGGCCGGTGGTGGGCATTTGGGAAAGTCGGGCCGATCGGGTGTCTTCTTCATTCAAGCGACGATACAGAAGAAGAACGAAACGAAGTGAGAGGCCGGGGGACAGGGAAAAGAGTCGAGTCGATCAGGCTTCGGGAGAAGCAAAACGAAATCCGGATTTGGCCGAAAAAGAAGCAAGGCTATGGATACCATGACCGATCACCATCGATAAAGAAGAATCTTTCTAAATCACTTCGGGTCAGCGGGGCCTTCAAGCATCCGAAATACGCCGGGGTTGTAAATGACATAGCCTTCCTGATAGAAAATGACGACTCCTTCAGAAAAACGAAGTTATTTAAGTTCTTTTTCCCAAAGAAGTCCCGCTCCGACGGCCCGACGAGTCATCTACTTAAAAGGACCCTCCCTGCAGTGCGCCCCTCCTTGAATTATTTGGTCATGCAATACTTATTGAATACAAAGAACAAAATTCATTTCGACCCCCTCGTAGTTCTCAATCATTTTGTGGCACCGGGCGTGGCTGAACCATCTACGATGGGGGGAGCGAATGCACAGGGAAGAAGCTTAGATAAGAGAATACGTTCTCGCATCGCTTTTTTTGTAGAAAGCTCGACCAGCGAGAAAAAGTGTTTGGCCGAAGCCAAAAAGAGGTTGACCCACTTCATTCGCCAAGAGAATGATCTTCGCTTCGCTGGAAGAACAAAAACCACCATCTCGCTCTTTCCTTTCTTCGGTGCTACCTTTTTCTTTCCAAGGGATGGGGTTGGGGTGTATAAGAACCTTTTTTTTGAGGATGCCCGGGAACAACTCCTAGATCAATTAAGGATCAAATGTTGGAACCTCATGGGTAAGGATAAGGTAATGGAATTGATAGATAAATTCATAGACCTAGGTGGGATAGTCGAATTGATAAAGGGAATAGAGATGATGATAGAGATCATACTGAGAAACAGAAGAATTCCGTACGGGTACAACTCGTATTTGAACGAAGTGAAAAAAATGCGATCTTTGTTGTCTAATAGAACAAAGACTAATACCAACATTGAGTCGGTCAAGATCAAATCTGTTTATCAAAGTGCTTCTCCGATTGCTCAAGACATCTCTTTTCAACTGAGGAACAAAAGAAGATCATTTCGTTCTATATTTAGTAATATAGTGAAGGATATTCCATTAGTAATGAAAAAAGGGGTTGAGGGGATCCGTATATGTTGTTCAGGTCGATCAGAAGGTGCGGAAATAGCTAGAACTGAATGCGGAAAGTATGGAAAAACATCTCGTAATGTATTTAACCAGAAAATCGATTATGCTCCTGCGGAAGTATCTACTCGTTACGGAATCTTAGGTGTCAAAGTGTGGATTTCTTATAGTAAAAAAAAAGGGGGACGTGCTATATCCGAAACGTACGAAATATAGTAAATATCGTAAAGGCAGATGTAGTAGGGGTTGCGAACCGGACGGTACACAACTGAGTTTTGGAAGATATGGCACTAAAAGTTGTAGAGCTGGTCGTCTTTCATATCGAGCCATTGAAGCAGCGCGTCGGGCTACAATCGGACAATTCCATCGTGCTATGAGCGGACAATCCCGAAGAAATGGTAAGATATGGGTAAGAGTTCTCGCAGATCTCCCTATTACCGGGAAACCTACAGAAGTAAGAATGGGAAGAGGAAAAGGAAATCCTACGGGTTGGATTGCTCGTGTGTCCACGGGACAAATCCTATTTGAAATGGATGGTGTGAGTTTGTCAAATGCTCGACAAGCCGCTACATTAGCGGCGCATAAACCCTGTTCGTCAACCAAGTTTGTTCAGTGGTCGTAACGTAATTGGTTAGTGGGGATTCAAAAGAATTAGGCGAAGTGTTTGTCCCTGAACGACGGAAGTGGAAAGACACTAAAGGAGAGGGGTATACTCCTTGATTTTGTGAATCGCCGAAATTGTACGACGAACCTTCTTGTTCCAGGCGTACAACCCGTATACGTTACGGTATCCCGGCCTGGCTTATAAAGTGATAGTGATAAGAATAAATAATAAAGATAAGAGCTAAGATTCAGGAAAGGAAGCTTTATGGGAGAAAGGGGGAAAGGTATGTATGTATCTGGGGGGTGGGGCTATGTATGTAGAAAGGGATCAGTCTCTATCCATCCGGATACTCACGTAGGCTACCAAGTAAGTAAATTCAAGTAGTGTCTAAATAACAATGAAGAAAGAGCAAGCCAACAAGCTGAAACATGAACAGTTAGTTGGCAAGCTAGCTGCATTTCTTATCAGTCGACCCGCGCACGGGCGGGCAGCGGAGGTAAGATCGACGCAAGGGCCATATACGTACATCAGCCGCATGTGTATAGTGCGGTTAGCAGGTGAGGGCAGCATTGTTGTTCCTAGTCTCTGTTAGCAGCGAGCCTACTGAGTTCTCGGGGTCGGGCTGAGGCAGCCCACGAGGCCTGCATGGCGCAGCAGCCTAACCCCAACCCCAGGGTGGGAACTCTTAGGAGCCGGTCACTGAGGTTGGTAAACTCAGAGTGCCTACCGTACTTGTTCCTCTATCCATCCCCTCTCTATGTAGGGAAGAGGACGGAATTCTGTCTTTCGGGAGGAGAGAGGCCACTGGAGGAGCATGGCTACTCCAGGGGGGCAGGCCTACCAACGAAGAGCTGGCTTACGGAGCTTACTCATCAAGGGGCTGCGGGGGGTTCATGCATCGGCATCACGCAGGATTTCCTTCAACAAGAAAGGATTGCTGCTGTGAGTGATCATCACGCACGATAGAGAATGATGGATCAGCGGACCGATTGATTGACCGAGATGTGATACTCACTAATCGACCATGCAAAAATCTCCAAGCCCCTTTACTATACAAGGGTTCCAAACCTGAAAGCTTTCTGTTCAACCGGAGCTCGCTGTCTACTAAACGAGCCTTCACTGCCCACAGTCAATTCCTTTTCTTATGTTATGAGAAACTTTTTTTTTATTAAAAAACTTTCTTCGAAATTGAGTTGATCGAAACTCTATAGCCATGGCCATGAGGGTTTGGGTGATTCGGCCAGCTAACGAAAGCCATTTGTTTGCCCAGAAGCTGTCCGACCGGACCGGGGTCCGATCTTTTTCGGATCTTTTCGCCCTGTTTTAGTTTTTAAAATTTTCTATTCAACCTTTCCTGTCCCCTGCTAGACTTGATTGATTTATGATCCCTTGAGGGGATGAACCTGTTTTGTTCTAATCTGAACGGAATTGGACCCTATTTTGGCGTTAGCATTAGACTTCAATAGGTTTATAGTCCGATAGCTGTTTGGGAGCACTTTATGATTGCACAGTTTTGGAAAAAAATCTATCACTAACTAGCATTCGATCAATACGCTCCACCTGTTCTTTCCTTCCTTTTTTGTCCATGTGAAGAAACCACTAGATTTATGTCTTCTGGATTGAGGGTTGCTAGCATTGTTTTGAAATCCTCCATCAGAGTGATGTCTTTCCTGTTTTGCCGCCCCTTTCTATCTCTTTGTTCCTTGATGAAGTTGAAGTCCCCCATTGCAACAAGCGGAGTTTTTCTCTTAGGACGTCAGGGTCAAATCTAGTTGGAATTGGCTTCTGAGACTGATCATAGCAGGACCGTGTATGTTGAATACAGCTGCTTGTCTTCCTGAGGATTTGTGTGTCAGAAAGAGTGCCACCACTGGGCGGATACCCTCGGAGATCACAGTGAATACATCTGTGTTAACAATGCTTCCTAGACACTGATTGGAAAATAAATAGACTTTCTTTTTTTTGAAATATGGAGTCTGCCTATTCCTGGAAAATATCTGGCTTTCTCTTTCTCTCTAGTATATTTTTTATACTAAAATATACTAGCCTTGCCGTGATAAGCAAATTGGATGGTCTGTCTTTTCTTCCGACAGACCATGCCTATAATGTTTCACGATAGCACTTTCATTTTTGCTTTTGCCGGGGACTTGGTTGCCGGGTCTCCTCCCCTACTTCTCTTTCTCCAAGAGCCCCTTTTCCTCACAGACTAGGGGATGAATCTCGATACCTAAAAGCAGTTTTATAAAGCACTGCTGCCACTTCCTTTGCTACCGGCTTCTTTCAGTCCTAAAGTCAATCAAGAGGCTAAACTCGATCTATCTTTCCGGCTTAGCCGAACTCCTTCAGCTCTGAACCAAAGCTAATTTTTTCTATATTGTACCCTCATCGACATCTCCTTACGCTGATTCAATAGAAGCTGGGTCGTGAACAAGAGCTGAAAGACGTTCAAGCTCAAAGCTACTGGTTCTGTCATACTCTATTCTATTTCTTTCTACTCTCGAGTGACTGGCTTTCCTTTCGAGCAGACTAAAAAGAAGAAGAAGGTAAGGTAGCAGCTACGACTTCTTCCTTCGGGGCTTACTTGCCAAGTCCAATAGCAACGGATTCTGTACCAGCGGATGAAAGAGTACCGGAGTCATTTCCATGAAACCTTCCACCAAGAACAGATTCAATAGCTGCGCTTACGGATAGTTGACCAAGAGCCTCTACGATCAGATCTGCAGCGGAAATGCCATTAACATTCACAGCGGGTAGGCAAACAACGGTTATTCTCGATGCAGTGGGAACAGTAAGAGCGGCAAGGGTTATTACCCACACTGGGTATTCAATAGCCAGGGATGACAGCTTCTTCCCCCAAAAGCAAGAGCGGGAGTACTCAAGCAGCGGCAGCATTCACAGCAGATGAAATAGCTTCCTATTTTTTCACAAGAACCATGGCATGAGGTATCCGAATCCCGCGAGTAGGAACTCGGCTCTTTCTTCTGGTATGTCGATGTCCGAGTAATCAATATGTATAGGACATTTTGAATCACTTGAGCCCTGATACTACTAAGCTACTTGTGGTCCACGTGCCCTTTACGCCCAGTCTGCAGTCTCGGTCTCCTCCACTCAGAAGACTGTCCATACTAAGAACCCGACTTGATCGAAATATCGTCAGAAATTTTTCTTATTCACATAGGCCACTCATAAGTTTTGTCGAAAGACTAATGACGTGGTTTAGGCAATGTATGTTTTTTCCTTGTTGACCAAAAGGCGGTTCCGACGTTCAACTCGTAAAGGCAAAGAAAAAGGGATCCGCCTCGTTAGCCCTATGTAAGAAAAATATGGTTAAGCCGCTGTTCCCATCTTTCTAGTAGGGTTCCTCCATTATAAACAAGCGGGAAAAGCTTCTATAGTGGGCAGCACAAGGTTTTCCTTATGGCCCATAGATCAGAGTGGGAACAGTTTTTAAAAACCAGGGAGAGTTTTCCTAGGCTAAAGCTACTTGATTGTACCGGAGGGTGGTAGTCAACTACCGTTCACTATTTTTTCACGATTGTCGGCAGACATAAAATAAAGTAAAAAGTGGGGACATTCGACAAACGAACGGGCATCGAGGTGCCAAACGTCATCAAACCGGTTAAAACTTCTTTAATAGTCCACTGTTGGCGGAAGCCAATGTCCCGGGGACTCTTCATTAACGAAACAGAAAACTATTTTCTTTTTATTTTCATAGTGGATATAGTTTTTGTCAAGCCAAGCTTGGCCATAGTTCTTCCATACCAACTTAGCTGCCCGGCGCAGCTTCATAAGTAAGAAAGGTTTAGGAGCACCTCGGCAACAGCAAAGGCAATTAGTTAGAACAGTATAATGTTCTATGAGCGAGACTCTTCTTTTACTAATATACACTGAACACCAAGCCAATCCCACCGGATAACCCATGCATTCAATTATAAAACCTGCCCGGAAAGCTACTCCAATCACTTCCCACTACCAGAATAAAACAAGGGGTAGAAAGTTACTTTTTAACTTACGCAATTCTAACCTTGCTTCAGGGAATTCGCGGCAAAGAGAGCGAGTGGGGGGGTAGGGGGGAGGCACGGGTGGAACGAACATCTTAAAGCATTGGCGCAAGTATCCCCTGCACGACTTGCATCAAGATCATTCAAAGCAGTTGTTCAAGCTCGAGATAGACTGTAGCTTGAGCCGGCAGCAAGCAAGAAAGTCTTCAAAAGGGAGGGAGTTATCGCATGCCTGGCTCAGCCATTAGAGTTAGAGTCCGGCTAACTTACCACCCAATCAATCGAAGAATTCTTCATCCTTTGGATTTAGAAAAAAAACAAAATCCTATGCTGCTTGAGGAAGGGGACAGTCACAGGCTCGCTTATTCTTCCTTTTCTTCTCCAGTAGCATCTTCTTCATCGGCTTATGTGTCTGCGTATGGGGATGCTGTTCTATATCTTGATTCTGTTCTAGACCCATAGGACCATGTTTCAAAGCTAGCCTATATACCTTACCCCCGAGGAGCAACCAAAGGAAGCTCTAATTCCTTTAGTTTAGGGCCCTTTCTGTTAGTTTTTCGGGTGCTGGATCATCTTATCGTAAGAACTCCCCCATCCACACCACAACTTTTTGCTTGCTGGTGACGGCTTAAGCGACCGTTACTTGCTCGATGCGGTTTGGCATATGCGACTACTGCTTGGTCGAAACCCCCTGCTTGCTGTTATGGCCTAAGCAACCATAGCTTCTACCTTGCTTGCTGGTTACAGCTTTAGCGACTTTCACTTTAGATTCAAGCAATTAACTACGTTAATCGCCCCGCCAAACCAAAAGGGCTTCGAAAGAAAAAGGTGCGTGCCGCACTCACGAGGGACTGCCTCTATGAGTTCTATTCCGAACACAGTTGTTTGAGTGGATCCATTCTTTTCCTTTTTTCAACCTCTTTCTATTAAGTATAAATAGATGGAACCGGAGCCCCGTAATCTCATCTCTTTGCCAGTTCAGTGCAACCCTTCCATTAGGGCAACCTTAACTCGCTTCGTCGTCATGATCGGGAGAACTCACAATGCCCAGATATTCTTTCTTGGACATCAGTTCGTGATGCACTAGTCTCTCTTTCTCTTTGAAGTCGCGGGCTACCATATCTAGAAGGAAAGGTCTTAAGGCGGCCGGGCTTAGGGTGTGACGAGAAGGTTGAGGTACCCGAGCAAGATAGTCACATCTTCGAAGATGATACTAAACCACATTTCTGAGGAAGATGATTCTGATGAGGATGACGAGAAAAAGAATAAAAACTAGAGCGATCGTCAGTGGCAGCCGTTAGGAATTCGATTATATTAGTAAGCTAAGTCTTTGGAGTGTAAGTGCCAGCCCTTTTCCTTTCTTCGGGGGCCCACCATGATAAGCTTTCTTCCCAGGCCAGTGCCTTTCTATCCAGTTATAGATGGAGTGCTAAAGATTGGAGTCCTAAGGAAAGACTATCCAGGTTCAGTTGCTTTCCTTCTAGTTGAAGTGCTAAGAACATATATTTCCCTGTAAGTTTACTTTGCTGTAGGTTTTATATTCCTTTTTTGAGGTTCCATAGTAGCGAACCATAGGAAGTAAATGGTAAGGCTAACAACGATAATAGTCTCTAGTAGGGATATAGATAGTTCCCTGAGAGGGCCAAAGATAAGGTCTAACTAGATTGATTTTTCTTATAGGGATATAGTTTTTACTGAGCGTAAGGATCCTCCTCCTTCCCTTGAGGTAGGTACCGATACCGATCCAGCCGAGGTAGAATAGTTTCCTTTCCTGTGCTAAACGCTAAACTTATTCAACTGCAGAAAAAAGGCAAGCCAACACTCAAGTACAAGCAAATGGGCAAGCGGGTAAGCTCTCCGGTCAATACAGCAAGGAAGATTTGGAACCCCAACGGCACGGACATTTTCGGGGACTAGCCCGCCTCCACTATCTTGATCATATCATCCGATCTCTCTTCTAAAACTCAAACTGACTTAAAGGCCTAGAAACAAGCATCCAAACAAGAGTTAATACGGTATGCGCTACCATACGGGGTAGAAATGAAGTTCCTAAAGATGTGCCAGTAGTTGGCAAATTCTTATCATCTGGACATGAAAAAGAAATTATATGTAGAGAGATAGATTCATATGGAGTCTATCCCACTACTTTAAGTCCCACGGCTGATGATTCAATTCATCTGCACACCGCTTATTCAACAAAGGCTATTTGAACAACGGGTATTCATCCATGAGCTCCTACTACCACTAGCCCTAGCTGTTGACTATCTAGCTTCAAAACCACAGTCTATACGAAAGCTGCCTTTATTGCCAACAGCTTTTATTGCATCAATCGCGGATCATACCACTTGCATCGGTTACTCAAGGAGTTCAGTTCCTATTGAGGAAGATCTGCCATTGGTTTCAAAATAAATCCATTTCGTACCCTCTTCCGACTTAGATTTATTTGATTCACTTCCTAACTCGTCTTTTGCTGATTAAATAGAGGCCTTATCGAGCCCCTTTCTACACAATCTCTTGCTGTCTTAACCCGGAGGACGGGTTTTGATCCTTTTCTAGCCGAGTTTTGTGTTTCGAGTCTCATGTTGAGTTTTGTCTTTCATGTGATACTTTGCCTTAAGAACTAGAGCTGAGCCCGTTCCTCGCTCAAGTTTTGTCTCTTTCTTGACCCGCCTGCCAGATAAGTTGGCTAACCGTGGCCTACTCCTTTCCCGAACCAGCCCTCCCTCTTTCTGCCTCTTTAGTTGGAACGACTGCCTACGCCTACCCTTGGTCGGTTAAAGCCATGCACTGATTCACTCTTATCGTATCGGGTCGGGAACGAAAGCTTTCTAATATGGGCAGAGATTTCAGGATCGACCATAACATAAGGATCCTCCGCTCTGGTTCTACATTCTATCTCTCTTCTTTGTGATATGGATTTCTAATGAGAGGATTTTAAGTAGTAGGAACTGGACCATCTTCTGGAACATAATCAATTTATTACAAAGATTCTAATTAGAATTTCATTTCGTAGAGGTAGAAGATTTAGAAGAAGGTGAAGAAGATAAGTTAGCTTTATACTACTATAAGTACTCATGCTTCTCAAATCCATGGAGATTAAGGTAGGGGCTGCAGAGATCTTTCCTCATATTCAAACATGATAACCTTAACCACCTATGATTCCTTTCTTTTTTCAAATTATGCATAGACTTTCTTTTCCTTTCTTCTTAGACTTTATAGGACCAGGTAATCCCGAGACAGAACATAGCCATCCCCGGACTCAATAAAGTCTCAAGGGAACTCTTAGGTCCTTCTCTTGCCTTAGAATAATCAAGTACTCACTCTCTTCTCTGAACTACGTTACCTTCGGTGAATGCTTTCTTGCCAACATGCCTTCCTTTTAGACCGGATCTCTCATAGGTCAAACTGAAAAATGTAAAAGAGCTCTGGTAAGGCTCGCATAGGCTATGTCTCTGAGCTCAGAAGGACTGTAACTTCGCTATGCATAGATCTCTCTATGGGTTATACCGATGAAAGAAGTGGCTACGATGGTTCAATAAGAGTTTTCGCCGAGCCGCCCCGGAGAAATGGGAGCAGAAAGGAGGTTCTAGAACTGGATTGTTGAGCAAATACCATAGCACATAGTACTAGGAGCCCAGAGACCAAGACTCAATTCTTAAAAGCTCGAACTTACCCATCCGAACAAGACGCACATACCCCTTTTTGGGTATGACTAGTGAGCCAGGCAGGAAGCTGACAAAGAAAGAAACCGTCTCCTTACGCCCTCATGCTCAACGCGTTGCTCAGACAGCTGATAGCGAACGGTTTCTCGCACGTTCAGAAGCTCCGAGGAACCGGGCACCAGCTCTCGATTCTTCCTTTAGCCGGCCGAGAAAGCGATTGAGAAAGCCAACAATTCTATCCGGATCTTTATTCCGAATATCTTAGATAGAACCTCACAAGCCTTATCACCAGAATTCACAACTCACTCCCGACCGATAAGAGGCTCGATGTAATTGACCTCGATAGTCTTGAATGCTCCTTCCATCTACGAAAACGAATCCCAGCCATATTTAGATTTAGATGTTCAACCGGAAAAGCATCTCGAAAAAAAAAAAGAGAAGATTACCGAGTGAGCCAATAAGAAGCTCTTTTTTATATGATTAAGACAAGACATTGAATTGGATCTCTATTCTCGGGGAGAATCCATGCTCTGTCAACCAGCTTACTTAAGGGTTCAGATTGAGCTAGTTCTAAAGTGGAAAGAAGGGAAATGAAATGGACTACTTTCATCCTATCCTCCATGGGGCGGGCTCTCGTATAAGAAGGGAATGGCTGCTCTGAAGGAAGGTATGCAGTAGCTAGCAGTATAGAAGTGATCTAACTTTCGAAAGTCAGTCTCGACGATCTTGCTCGGACCGGGCTTTAGTCTTTTGTTGTCATCCTGAGACCAATGGTTAGAAGGGCCAACTATGTATCAAAAATGGAAGCGGAGATTGCGTATGGATGGAGGAGATACTAAGCAAGACAATATAAAGACGCAGGAGAAAACCTCCATATCCATATAGGACCGAGAATTCCGAAACGAAAGAGAAAACGGCACATACCAAGATCAATCCAGGCTGGTTTGGTTTGATAGAGCCTGGATTTTGACGCCTGTGCGCGAAGAAAGCCTCCACTGGGGGACAATCACTCATTTCTTCTGTTCATAGTTTATATTAACCCTTTCAACAAAGCTCAGATCTGCAGGATGATTCAGTCAGATGATCGAAAGATCAGGTCTTGGTCGGAAAAGAGAGGGCTTTCAACCTCGAATTCTTAATAGTAGGGCCATTTTCCAAAGAGTTTCAAACATAGCAAGAAAGATGGAAAAGAGAAAAAGGGGTGAAAGGAAGTTCACTCTAGAGGTTCGGAGACGCGAGAGCTATCCATAGTAATGAAATGTAGCGACGGCCCTTGGACCTAACATTAGGAAGCAGACAATCATACTTGCTTAAGTTAAGAGTTCTTGCTTCACTTGGGGAAAGAAAGTGAGTGATCCTACCTCGCCCTTGGCTAAGCTAAGGCTACAACCATTGGGGAATATACCTTTGAGAATAACTGTCCTGTAAAGGACTTTTCTGGCATTGACTTCCTTCCGAAACTCCTGCCTAAAAAGATGGCTTCAGAACTGGCTGGAACTTCTAATACGGGTTCTCAAATCTTCTTTCCCAATACAAGACTTTCCCGCTACTTGAACTATACTACACTGTCCGTCATTCTAGTCTCACTCTCGGGTGCAGGTTTTTTCGGTACTACGGCACTTGAGCGGGCTTTCATCCCTGATCAATAAGGCGCTTTAACTTGACGGAAAGCGTGCTAACTGATGTTCTTTCCCCCGGTATTGGACTTTATGAAAGAGTATCTTCAGTTCAGGGGGAAGCCTAAAAGGAGACCTTTTTAAAAACTGTCTTTAGTTCTCATCTTTCTGTAGAATCTTTTGGGTACGAGTTGGGGTAGTGAGGAGTTGCTTCATAAGGCACATGATTTGGCTAATGAATATTTGCAAGTCATCTCTCACAGTGATGACACTTTATACCAGAAAACTGACTTTCATCTTCGATGGAATGGAATTCCCCAACAGGTGAATGCGTTAAGGTGAATGTAGATGCTGCTGAATTAGATAATGTACATGCGG
>NW_026607547.1:92500-105000 GCF_021117445.2 Syzygium oleosum | reverse complement strand
ATGATCAAGCAAATAAGCAAGAAAAATATCTTTCTCTTTCCATACGCAATTTCGAAAAGAGTCTAGTCAGCTCGTCTCTGCTATACTGTATAGATATGTGTACCACATCGAGAAAGCAATAAAAAATTGTTAGTTAGATGAACAGATCATTCCTAAATGCAGCCGTGATCAACTATACGATACCACCACAGATGCGGTCAGACAAGATGGTCGTATAAAGATGAGCTGTAATGAATAGTAAGTAGGCCGGAAGGCCAAGAAAGACGGATAGCCGTTCCATACACTAGCAAGCTCCCGCATGCCAGATAGAACTGGGTTAGCGGAAGAGAAGAAGTAGCGGAATCCGTCGGCTTGCCACAGAACTGATCCAGAAGAGTATGCAGACAGACTGACTCCTGAGATGGAACTCATTCCTTGACGCAGCATTATGTGAAAGCGCAGAACATCGCCCAGAAGCTTATAGCCCCTTTTGTTGGAGCGCTTTAGTTACGTGTTCTTTCTTCGCTGATTGAGTGCGCCGCCTAGAGCAGTTCTGGCTGAACTGCTTTCGCCGCTAGGGCTAGTCCACTACTGAATGATTATGATACGCCATCTCGATAGATTTTCTATACCTTGACTGGTATTACACACCAGCAGAGATCGGGGAAGACGTTCCACAGCTGCTTGTGAGCTAGACTTGCCTGTCTGATCACCTTATGAAAGAATGAATTCGACTAGCGGATAGGTAGGCGGCTCAGAAAAGGCATTTCCCAAGCTTTTTGGGTGCTCCAACTGATGGTTCTCCCCACCTCTTTCTTTGAAGCAGAAAGGCAAAGAGCTGTTTGCGGTTCCTCTTGTAAAAACTCAAAGGGAAATATATTCGCAGAAGCTTCAGAGGCCATACAGCGAAAGATTCCTTCAAATAGCTCATCACGAGAAGTAGTCCTTTGGTTCTAGATTCTCGGGTCTTTCTTCCCAATTCCCTTTCCCGGGCCAGCTCAACTTAGAACTTAGAAGGGCAGTACCTGTGTACTCAACAAGAAATCTTAGTGCATTTAGCATATCATTTTTTTTTCTAGGCCATCGCATCGAGTTGCTCTTTAATAAGGAGACCGCCCACACGTGGGTTACTTCGGGTTTAGGCACGAAAGTGTTCCTGGCCTCGACTTCTTTTTCTTTTAAGGATTCCCCTCAATTTATACGGTTTGAAAGCGGACAACCTTTGGGGTTCCTTTCATCTTGGCCCTTGTTCGCGCTTTGCCATCACTTCTGTGTTTGGCTAGCGGCCGACAAGGTCTATCCAAATAAGAGGTTTAGGTCTTACGCCCTTTTGGGCGACGATCTTGTGATCGCCGACCGAAAGGTGGCGGAGGCCTACAAGTATGTGATGTCCCAGTTGGGGGTTTAGATCTCAATGGCGAAATCCTTGATTTCTGAGAGTGGGGCCTTAGAATTTTCATCGGGGGGAAGTCTATTTTAAATTTCTGCGGATTGTTACGTGCATAAGCGAGGCGCCAGAGGCTGTCGAGAATAGAGATATAGCTTCCTTCTTTGAAGCGCCTCCCTTTCCTGATAGAACTGCTACCTTGTGCTTGCTTACTAGACTGGCTGGACTGCCTCCTCCATAACTGGTACTAGTGCCGCTACCTATGCTGCTGATACTAAGCTGGGATCTGCTTCTCGGTCGGAACTAGTGCTCCTCGACCTTACTTCTTTTTGCAATACTGAAAATCCGGCAAAAGGAAAGCTTACCGATAAATGCGGAATTCTCTCTTTAAGGCTAAGGCTTCACTTCAAGCAAGCAATTGTTCTCTTCGACTGACACAGGGATAAAGAAAGACTGGTTCCCCCTTTCGAACTTTAAAATCTCATTGGCATTATTGGCAAACGAAACTGGTCAACAAAGGCCTACTTTATGTCTGTGTCTGTTTTCCTCTGCGCAGCGCAGGACTACTCTATTCGGTGACTTATCGAACAAAAAACGGAGAATCTTGTTAGGTCTACTTGAATGCATCATTTGCAGCAGGAGAAGAATGAATTGAAGGGTGGAGTTCGCTCGTCCTATTTGATCCACCCATTCTTACCGAACTTTTTTTAGAAAGAAAGTCAGCTTATTGGCGTCCTCTTCTCTTTTCTGGATTCATTCCCTACTAATGAAATTTCACCCAGGTAGCAAGAAGGTAAGCGGTATCGTAGCCAGGTGTAGCAGCAAACCAAAGTGATCCAGAATAAGTGGTTTCGCCACTTGACGTCGTCCTTGATAAGTAAGGGGGATCAGTCTTTCGATGGGCAAAAAGCCTTTTCCGAGTATAAATTCATTTCCAAAGAATTACAGTTCCGAAAAAGTATAATGCAGGAGGCCGCTAAAAAAATTCACACAATTCTCGTATAGAAAGAATAGCAGCAGTACGGCTTTTAGAGGGCCCTCCCCTCTCTTATATTACTTGTTGGAGTTCCCCTGTCCCCCATCCTCTTTTCTTTCCCCGGTTAACAACCGCTTCTTTCTTTTTATTTTTATTATCTTCTTCTGCATCTTTATTGACTTCCTCCCAACCATTACATTGCGTGTCATTTTTGGGTATAAGCCCTTAAAAATAGCTCTGAAACAACTCTCATTTTTGGATGTAGGTTATTTATGGGATCTGCCGTGGGTAATAAGTTATATTATTTCTATTCTTTCTTATCCCCAGGTAGGTCAGTGACCGAGAGATTCTGTGTTGAAGAAAGAACTCTGAGTGAACAAGGCTAAAGCCTATCTTTTCTCAAGCTTCGAAATAGCTATCCGTTCAAAGAGTCCGTCTTTCTTTGTTAAATGGCCGAATTAGCCACACCCATAGAAGGGAGCAATCCCAGCAGATTCATCCATAGCAGTAGAGTCGTAAACAAGAACAGCAGAGTTTACAGCTGAACAAGTCACTTCCTTCTTTGCTTCAAAACAGAGAAGAGCGGCAACAGAAAGTGATGTCCTACTTGACTTTATTATGATTTACATGTAACTTCTCGAAACGATAGTGAAAGCTTCATCCTTCGAATTCTAAATTAGAAAGGGATGGGGAAGACTCGGCAGCATTTGCTTATGACAGAAGAGCAATCAACCAAGAGCCATGCACACCATAAGCATACATGGACACCAGACCGTCTATGCCCAAGGGCCAAAAGAGCTAGAACGGTAACTTTCCTCTTGTTAGAGTCAAAGGAAAGGCAAAAAAAGGATCTTCTACTTAGAATACGCTACCACCAAAGGCAAAAAAGGGCGATGCGCAATCAAGACATTCATGCACACCGCCATCAACAGAGGCAAGAGCAGCTAAGGCCGCTTCTTCCTTGTTTACAGCAACCCCTGAGTGACCGGTCGATTACTGGCTTTAATGAGTGTCGCCCCATTCTGCTGTCCCTTCCCGAACTTTCTCTTCGCCGTTCCCTATGAAGCTAAACCTCGACTCTCGTCATGCAATCTTCAGTCATGGGCTTTGATTTATGTGTATGCCAGGTCAGGACGAAGGGAAATTGACTAGCCTAGAGTTTGATCGCTGATCGAATGTTAAGTACGAAGCGATCAAGTGGAAGTAGTGCCAGCGATAACCAAACCCCTCGACCAACCACTATGTATCCATGGCCACTAGGGATGAGAAAGGGGCTACGGAAGTTCGTTATTCATACTCGTCATTTATATGGTTACAGATAGGAATTTTGTTGCTTGGAAATGGAGAAGCAAAACAACAGGAATTTTTTCTGTTGCCAAAAAGAAAAGGGTGACCCATAACTTGTTTTCCCGGTTTAGATATAGATTCAAGAGAAGAGCCCTATTGGATATAGTAAGGGGAAAGGGCAGTTTTACTGGTACAGATAGATCCTCCTTTTGGTACGTAGACGGATCGAAATGTAGGTGAAGTTTATCCAGCTCCACTTGTTGATCCATCAATAGCGGAGCAGAGGACTTGCATTCTCCTAGGGTTTAGCCGTTTACCCAGAAGAGAGGAATACAAGGGCGATGATAAGTTGATCCGGCACTAGTGGTAGAGGTCGCAGGGCCTTCCACTTCACTTACCTAAGAGGTCAGGCTGAAAGTGAACCTATCGATTCACCGGCACTAATAGCATTTCCTCCTATCCCAGGATACCTACCAGCAAGAGCAGATCCTGTTCCATATGCGGGGGCGAGTAGCGGTAAGTGAAGTAAGTTCAGGAAGTCAAAAAGTGCAAGTGCTTTATTGACAAACTCTTCTGGTAAGCACAGGTTCTTCCTTTTACTAAAGCTCTGGACCCCGAAGCCCCTATTAGTCAGGCATTGGAGCTGGTTCTTCCCTAGGTCTTTCATAGATAAGGGTCTAGTCTCACTCCTTCTATTGAGGGGGTTTCCTCCTCAGCTGCACACCACACTACAAAGTTGTGACAGAGGGCAAACAAAGGCAAAGAGGAAAGGGAGACATCGCGACCGAACAAAGACCTGACCACCATCTCCTGAAACGTCACCGGAAAGATATCCTTTGCTGACAATCAATCAAAATAGAACAGATGATCAAGGCAGGTCGAGCGGAGCGCTTTGATTAAATGTCCCATCATTGGGAATTCTCCGCAGAACGCTTATACACCACTGGTGAGCGGGCCGAAGTAGTGCTTGTTTCAAAGAGTTCGGAATCGCGAAGATAGGCAGTTTTCCTGCTCCCTCTTTCTTGAAGCCTAACCGCCAAAAGGGTATCGGATTCCTCGATTTTGAATCAGGTTTCCGCCTTTATGAACTTAGCCATTCTGGATTAGGACAAAAGAGATTGGTAAGTAAAGCATGGCATGCCCGCTATGGGCTTTTTCGCCAGTGTTTTCCCTAATTTATATTTTTAAACCTTAGATCGACCAATCATCAATCGATTTCCCAGTCTTCATTACGTTCGATATCGAAATGAAGCTTACGATTCTCTTAGTGAGAAGCTCAGTTCCGCTTTAATTAAGTCCGACAAGCGGGCACGAGAACTAGGGTTGGTTTGGCTAGCCTTCAAGCAGGCAACCAAGAGAGATAGGCGCGGAAGGTCTTTCAATTCAAAGCAGTCGATTGAAGCTGAAAAGATTCCCCTCAATAGAAGACATTCCCCCCGGCCCTAGATTCAGTTTATGAGGAAGGGGATAGGGATACGGATTTGGATGCCTCAGTGGATTCCCATCCTTGATTACGCAGATTCGTATGCCTATTTTGTTGATTACGATGCAGAGGGATCGATCGCACTTCTTCTATTCAAGATTCTTTATCTGGAACTGGTTCAAAAAAGAATTTCCTTTTTGCGGTTCGGGAGGGCTTGGTTCCCTGGGACTGGCTATTCCTGGAAAAAGTGAAGTCAATCAGAAACCTCGTAGTTGCAAGCAGCATAAGAAGGGGTTTCTGGTTCGGGCGTGATGGCTCTCGGCTTTCGTTACATTTCTTTATTGCACTGGTACTTGTATCCAGCACTTATTCTCCTTATCCCGCAGCACCTTCTGTTGTGTAACTTCTATGGTATCATGGATTTTTTTTTTAGTAGTGATTGATTTACTAAGCCAAGACAGCATCTGTTAGTCGATTTCCCGCGAGCGAGGGTGAGGCGCTTCCCCCGAACACTTGTCTTACTCGTATATCTAGTACTTACGTATTTCTTTTCGTTAAGCTAGGCAACAGGTAACATTCCTTTTCCAAAGCGGGTGATTGACGGCTGGAGAATTGTTAGATCTTAAGGGGCTAGAGGACTCCCCTAAAGAAAGGAGGGGGGAATTGCTAGCTTGTTATAGTTATACGAAGTCCTGAATTAACAACTGAATAAGAGGAGCGATGTTGCTTGTTAATAGCTGCTCGGTGGCTGCCCTCTTCTTCCGCTCGTCTCTTAGGGCACAGACAGGTAGTTTGTTGCTTCTTATATCGAAGCGAAGGTAGATTAATGAGGAACTGCTGCCCTTTAGCTGCAAAGATCGTGAATTCCTTTTGCCTCCTCCCTCTATACTAGAACCTAGGCGGCCAGTGATAGTAGGAACACCCAGATCCTCGCAAGTCGGGAACAAAGGACCGATTTGACTATCTCTCTCAAACCAGTCTAGGTCCCTCCCTGTGAACAATTTCTTATTCTTGTCCAGGGTATAACGCACCCGAGAATACCAAAGTGCCCCGTGATTCCACTGCTCTCCCCTACTATTAAAAAACGAAAGCAGAACATAGTTCGTATGGAAGGGAAGTGTGACACGATCTTTCTTTCGTCACACGCCCTTTTAACTTACACTGCACTTTCCACACCTGCTGAGTCAACTGATGAGTAGGGAGTGCCTTCCAGGTTGGAGCCCAACTCATCCCTTGATGAAGAGGGATGGTGGACACCCAAGGCAGATACCGTTTTTCAAGTGTGTAAAGATCACTTTTGATTGAATACACAACATCTAAAACGACCTCAGGATCATCCCATGGTCTAGATATGCTGTCTAAAGTACTTATACTGACTTTCTTAGGAAGTTCTATGATCTTAGCTAACGAAAAGAGAGATACAATTTCACAAGCCTATCCGCCTTTTCAGCCTTCCTTATCATCATTCTACGATGGAAGGACGGAATGATACGAGGATACCCTGAGCGATTGAGGGAGACGGGAACAGGAAGTAAGACATGTGGGCTTTTACGACCACCATATGCCGTCTGGAGGCAGGAGCTACACTGTTTTAAATAGAGAGCACAGTGTAGCCACCCTGACTTCTTACCTGACCTGATCACGTGTTTGGTAAACAAGTATGCTCCAATATAGAGCTCTTTGGTCAGACCATCAGTGATGATGAGGATCACCTTATTAATTAAGGAATGATCTCATCACCCGAGAATCTTCCATGATTCTCTGCCACCGGATGGGTGACACTTTCAAGAGATAGCTAAATAGTGCATGCATGGTTCGCAGTTAATTATGCTTCTATCAGGTTCATACCCTGACAACCAATAAGTACATCTGCCTACCCAGGTATGATATAACCTCTTGTGAGGCTTCCGCGTCACCCCATGTTACTAGATGCATACAGCATCCAGCTCTCTCCGGGAAGTGATCCACCCGGACTCTTTTTCTATTTTTCTTGCAGGGAAGACTGAGCTCAACCTAGACTGAATCCGTCACTCTTGGAAAAGAAGGAGAAAGGATGCCAGGTAGAGTGCTTATGCCCGGGCCTCAAAGAGGCTAGGTGGGGAGAAAGCGGCCGTTGCACTGCTAGGAGTGTAATTTAATCTATCCATCTTTTCCTTGCGGATTAGCTATTCCTTTCCTTGAGGAAATGGTTAAAGAGCTTTGGCAAGAGCAGCTTCAACTTTGGCTTTGACAAGATCTATAGAACCTGATGCCATGGAGGGCAATGGTTGAGCTTTATTCGCTCCCGGAGGAAAGGCTTACCATTGATCAAAGAAGGAAAGTCTAGACCCTAACCCTTTATGGGGTCTTGTTCTAAAGTCAAAATTCCCCTGTACTAAACAATTACACCGGAGAAATACATGGACAACTAAGGCCCCTAAGCTGGTTGGCTTTGGGTGAATGCCCGGGCCTTGAGATTACTTACTTTCAGCTAGTCACAAAAGTGCAGCTCCGCTCTTCATGCGGCCAAAGAGTTTAGCTTCTGTCTTATTATACGATGATAGTGGCTAGCTTCTTTGGCATCTTCGGGTGCCTACTTCCAGCAGATCTTTGGGCATTAAAAGTCGAGTTTCGGGGCTTCGTTCTTCCAGTTCTGCAAGCTTTCTGGATATCCCTTCGTTAGCCTTTTTTAATTCAGCTACCAGTGAATCCTGTTGTTTGAGGAACTCTGCATCTTTGGCTTGTAAGTACCGAATTTCAACTGCTAGCTGCTCTCTTTCTTCTTCAATCTTTGAGAACCGAGCTTCCAGGGAATTGAGCTGTTCATGCTCCTGATCTAAGGCACTCTCGCAGTTAGAAGTCTTTTCAGAAGCAGTATACTGAGAGGCTTTGGCAGAATTGATCGAACTTCTTGCTCTCAGGGTGCTTTCCTTGAGCTCAACCATCCGGGATGCTAGTTTTCTGAGGATGATTCTTTCGCGTAAGTCAGGGGAGTTCATCTACCTACTAAAACATCGCCCGCCTAGCATCTCTTGCTCCAACAGAACCTCTGGACCACATCCTGGCGCCCCGTCTTTCTAGTTGAGAAGTGCAGCCTCCTTCTTATTGGTTGGGGTGGGCCTTTCCCTTTACTGGGGGGACGCTTTCTTGCTTGTTCACCTACCTGCGCGAGAATTCACTGACTTTCCTTGTGCGTTGTCAGATCAAAAGCATGGTATATAAGATCGTGATAGGGCTTATATCCCCGATCTATCAGCGAAGGTAAGAAACTAGAGCTAGAGCTCGAACTCTGTTTTGAACTTCTCCCTAGTTAACCGTAGATTCTGCTTAGATATATACCCACGTAGGGGAACTACTAACTAGTTGCTCGAATGAAGGAACTAATCTTAGCTCGAACTACTAATTCACGAACTACTTAACCATACTTGGAAGGGATTCTACTGCCTAGAAAGCCCATTTCTTTGGGGAACGCAGGAACTCTTAGCTCTTACAACTAGAACGAAGGAACTCCTTTTGAAGCCTACCTTTCCGGTTATGGATTCAACCGACTTATCTTTTGCTTAATCAACTAGCTAGTAGAGGCGGAAGAAAGTAGAACCTCAATCGACGACTACAACTTACGCAAATAGATACGTAGAAGAAACTGTAAACAGGCCAGAAATAGACTTTCAGAACCTAGCTGATGGATTGGGCGTGGGAACCTCCAAACTAGAGTTTGAATGCAGGGAACTTGGCCTTAGAATTCTCAAAAGGGGGAACTAAGGATTGTGCCCGTACTTAAACAATGGCTTTTCCCTACTTGCTTCTACTTCTTAGCTTAGCTTGGCAGCTCAGCTTTAGGATAGGAAAGGAACTAGCTGGACTTCTTTCTTTAGCGCTTGGCATCTTAGCAGGACTTACTTAACGACTTCTGGCAATCTTAGCAGTACTTAAAGCTCAACAAGGAAAGAAGTATTGGAGAGTCTCTTCGAGAGATACGTCTTCAAAGAGTATTTTACGCCACGTCACCAAAGAATTATCCCCCCTTCAACTTTGACTCTTTAGGGTCCCTGTCCCCGAAAGAAGGATATTCAGATTAGGGCGGGAGTTAGGCAAGGGCCGTGATTGCCCCTTCTACGACTTTGACCGTTCTTAGGACCGAGGAAGACTAGGGAACTCAGTCAAAGACTACGTCTTTCCTCTACTTCTCGGTAGGGTTCAGTATAGGGGAAAGCTTCTTCGGAACGCATGCCAGGGGATGTCTTTCTCAAGCCTTTCGTTTAGCGGGAAGAACTCCCATAAAGACTTCCTTTGAGCAGTGAAGAAGTGCCATACGCCTTAGATCAGGGGATTCCTCTCCTTTCATCCTTTCAGATAGTTTCAGAGTCAGTGACAGAAGGAAGGTACGAGAGTCACTCGACCGAGAGGGACTAGGAGAGCGAGGAAAGTAGGATTATGCAGGAAGGTAGGCTGTTGGTGAAAGGTAGCACTAGGATGATATCGAGACAAGGAGGAAATGGATTCCGCTTGGGCAAGACAAGGGTTACGGAACCCAAGGATGTATAAGGAATGCCTCACCTCAGAACTGGCAGCTAAGCCATTTACTAAGGAACATCTCCTCTTTCCTTTGCTCTCTCTCCTAGATACCGAATCTCAGTATTGTTTTGACTTTGTTTGAATTAAGTAATGAATCTTCCTGCTTCTGGGCAGCAAAACCCCGAAACCAACTCCCTAACTCGTTCGAGCTAGGCCGAAGTTCCTGGGATCGTTGCAACCCAATCAATGTTTCCATATCTTTCGGCGTATCACCAGTATTTTCTTCCTAAATTGGTGCATTCTACGCGGTTAGTCTATCGGCCTATCGCCAGTTTCTCTTTTCTAATCAAGGTGATTCTCTGGACTATCTTACTCTATTGAGTTCGTAGTTCTTCCCGGAGTGTACCCCAAATCCCTCACTCATGGGAGCGAACCCCGAAGCCAAGGTTGCTAAGGATCTCTACCTATCCTAAGCCCATGCAGCTAGTTCGCTGTCGCTGTTGCAGGCACCTACTTCTAGGTTTGAGTATGCAGAATTCCTAGTAACCTCCGCCCTAAGGGTTCAGGATCCCTAATAGTGGTTAGTCTTCCTAAGCCTGTTTGCATCTTTCTCGTGAATCGGCATGTATTTCCTTTTGTAAAGCTGCCCAAAGAGCAGGCTATTCGCTCCCTTTTCTTTGGTTTGAGAACTTACATCGACTAGGCCGTAAAGGAGTCAGTATTGACTTTCACGACTATCAAGCAAAGGAGCCATCTTTCATGGATGCATGGTTTCGAACTAGAATAGCGAGAGGAGCGAAAGCAGCAAGCATATAAACAACAAGAAGGAGGAGCGCAAGCCTTTTTCACAGAAGAGGATCTTTGCCACAGAACGAACTCTTCCAGATGAGGATGTTAGCGAATAGGCTTTCAACTAATCTCTTTTCTTCCTTCGGCTTTCTCTCTTCTTTTTCCCCGTGCGGGCCTTCGATTTGGATTCTTTTTGTTGATGGATGGGTCTTCTGTCTGTCAGAACTCACTATCCGTCTGGTCTGCATTTAGTCAGTGCTCAGTGGATAGTTCCTTGTCTCGCTCTGGAGGTTCAGGTTCTAGAGCTCCGGTTGGGCTTTCTTTCTTTCTGGATGAAGTTTTTTTTTAAAAAACCGAGTTCCCTAAAAAATACTAGACTACAGCAATAGATTGTTGTTTCTAATTGCCGTTACTATACGGTGATAGGGAACGCTTTCTCGGGTGCCACGATTGTTACGACCACGAAGAAAAAAGTCAAGCAAAAGTAAAGGCTTCCTTCTCTTCCTCAATATAGTAGTTATTTAGCCCTCTATTCGGTAATTCATCTATCTCAGGAAATCGAACTAGTAGCTTAGCACCTAACTAGCTCTATCGACAAGCTACAATGCTTAATAGAAGAAGTTACTGAAGTTCCGTTTAACTCCTTTTCACTCGTAGGGGGCGGCAAGGAGCTGCTAATCAGTATAGGCAGAAATATCGGTAAAATGCTGTGAATAAGTGAACGAGCAGTGTCTGTACACCCTAAGATTGCGAAACAATTGATTCGCCTAAGCAAGCAACCTCCTTATCAGCGAAAAGAGTTAGTAGATCTAGCGAAGGGAGCAGCGTTCCTGATGAACTATAGCTAGAACACGAAATTCGAGTAATGTCCTTGGCTCCTAACAGCCTCAAACGTGGGACTTCAACAAGAGATTAGACAGGGAAAGCGGTAGTGATAATGGAGATTCTCGCCTCGTATAACGTAGATTCGCTCTGTGATCCACGCACCGAAGGAGTCTCCTCGGCAAAGATACCATAATTTGTGCTCAATAAATAGCAAGAACTCAAACAAGAACTACTAAGACAGAGTCTGGAAGAAGAGGACAGAGGCGTCTAGAACGCAGTTATTTGGCACTGAAAGTCCATAAGCGGGGTCCGCTCATATATAGGCAGTTTGATACTTTAACTTTTTCCTTCTAACAGGCCTTAGCTCTGCCTTCTTTTCTTTTGGTTTAGCTACCTGTCGTCTACTAGTGCACTTTTCCCTTTTCTTTCAATGAGAAGGGATTGAATTGCAAAAGTTGGTATCTCATCTATGGTATGGGAAGGCTTCCTTTCTCTTTCTCCTGGTCCTGTTGGAGCTAGTAATCTCAGATGAAAGAGCGGGCCAATACTAGAACTTTCCTTGACCACTCTCCAATATGAATTGCTGAAGTTGATTCAAGCCGGCATAAAAGCCGGGATTCGTGAACCTTTTCTGCCTATTTCTATCTGGATTTGATAGTCATTGGTCAACTGAAGGGGATCGGTTGGCTTTCCTAGACCTAGAAAAGAAGGGAAATGCGGTACTACTGGTTGTGTGAAATCACTCGATTGAGAGAAAGGGGCCTATTCATAATCTACGGCTTTTTGGAAAGCCCTGTCTACGAGAACGACCATTTCATACTCTATCCTGCTGGCTTCCGAGAGATGGTTGGTTTTCACTTCCTCTCACTTTTCCATCTTATATAGCTGTAAAATCATACTTGAACTTTTCCCTTCGTTCAGCAGAGCAATTAAGACTTATGACGAAATTCCTGTTCAGAGATTGCGTTAGTGAGCTGGTGAGTTTGAGTCGTCTAGTTCTCTTTCTGTTAGTGGACTTGCGCGTCCCATGGATCATGGCTTCTAGAGGGACCTGTGGCTTTCGTCAAGGTAAGCTTTCAGAAGAGAGTCTCCAACTCTGTTCCTAGAACTTTTTTGGGATGAAGCCCTTTCAACTGTAGCTTCCACTTTCCTTTTCATGACTTGAGTTGAGTCTATCAGAAGAGGTTATTTTGATCGTTGTGCCGAACAACCTAGTGTTGTGCTTTCGTTGACCCTAAAGTTGGGCTTTCGTGTACCTAATTGCTAGAGTACTTGCTAGATTTGGTTCGCGTTCAGTGAACCGATCCAGCCTTTGTTTGAGCTGGTGGGTTGTGATTGAG
>NW_026607547.1:35000-87500 GCF_021117445.2 Syzygium oleosum | reverse complement strand
GAAGAGGAGCGAAGATAATGGGACCGCATGCGAAACTCGCTTGAATATCGCCAAGCGGACCGCCATTTGACTCATGTCGAAAGACGGATCAACCAAATTTCGCAACGCGCACAGCAGTTCGCAGAAATTTTTGGTTACCACGAAGAAATAAGAGTATATATAGGGGACGCAGTACAGATTCTATTCTCCGACGTAACGGAGATATTTGACGATCGAGGGGCGGGATTGCGCTATTTCCGCCGAAAACAGGAGCAGCTCCTAAATCCGAAAAATCAGATTTTGTGGGAGATTTTGGAGAAAATCGAGCGGCTTAAGGGAAGGGGGGGACCCCTAAAGATATCAAAGAAGTTGCTGGCTGCGGACCAGAGTAAGCTTCCAGCTTTCAGAGAATGAAGTTGGAGCTATCAACTTTCATGGTGACGAGATTTGGGATAGATATAGATGCCATAGGTAGGGATTCGAGAAAGAACAGGGGCGATTGCAGAACACAAAGAGCGATGAAATGAAGGCTTTCGGTTTACTTAGATAGGGCTTTAGAGGTACTCAGCCTTTTGTGCTCTAGCGTAGAGTGAACATTCCTCGAAAAAAACCTTAGGGAAAGAGAGGCGAGTGAGGGGCACTCATCATACGAAAGCAGTCATGCAGATAGGAACGGTCAAACAATGACTCTGACTAAGGAAATAGATGAGGGAGAGAATCCATCTATTCGATTTACCATACCACAGCTCTCGACTTGCCCTACAAAGAGCTCTCCCGTCGATTCAATGTGTCTATTGTAAGGCAGGAGATTCGGGATCTAATCCAGAGTCCGCCTCCCCGGACATCCCTAACTATCCGACAGGGGTTAGCCCAGTGTACCATCCACACACCTCTTACCACAGTTGAATGCTTACCTTACTGATCAACAGCATGCCGCACACCCACCTGCGTCCACCCAACAAGAACCGAACCCAGGGATTCAACCAGCATCAGCTTATCCACTGTCGGGAATGCCAACTATGCCTGATCGGATCACAAGAGTCATCGTAGATAATGTCGATACTGGAAAAGCTCATGTTTGATGAATTATTGGAGGCCGTTGCGCCTTTTTTGAACGCTGCACAAGAGGCGTTACCGCAGGTTCCAAATCCACTGCCCTCGCGAGAGGCCCCGCCGCTGGTTCCCGATCAAAACCCCTTTCCGGTCGAGGATATCTCTCCGGAACCTGATCTCGATTCTGTCAAAGAAGTGTTAAGAAACAGACTTATTATACATCGACTAGGTCAAAAGGGTAGAACTGTTTCGGATGACGAAATCACCCTTATTATCGACCGGAAGGATAAAATCCTTTCAAGAATGTTCGAGTTGGATTCCAACCCGTTCTGGAATCAGCGCCGACATACACTTATTCGGGACTACATGCTGCCTCCCCGCGGGGGCGAATTCAAGATCTCCGTTTTGGAGGGAAAATTGGAACAATTATTGGGTGAGAATGCCACGAGCTCCTCTATCTATAAGGAGCTTATACGAGCTCGGGACTATTTCCATATCGACGGACGATTTCGCGGTCCTAGAGGTAACTAATTATTTCATGTAACTTCGGTTCAAAAATTTCGATTTTGTTTTGGCGAGAAAGGGGCTTTATGATGGCCGCGCATGAGATCACACGAGACCACTTCGATTATGAGTCGGGGGATGCGAACATAGCGGCCCTAAAATACCTTCTGCGCTATCCTTAAAGCGGAAAGGCGAAAAACTTCCATTTTTTGAGACCGCGACCCATCGCGGAGCACTTTCTCACTGATTTAGTGAGATAAGTGTTAAATTATCCTCCACAAGACTCTTGATGTTTTTTCAGGGCTTGGGTACGAGAACATAATTTGAAGAAATAAGAGTTTAGACCGCTCACAGTAGTTCTACCTATAGAAAAGATCATCAGAGGGGAGACAACCCATTTTTGATTCCAGCCGCGAAGACTAGTCAAAGGAAGGATCAAGAATGTCATATATATCAGGAGCTAGATCAGTTGACGATGAACAAGTAAGAATTGCCTCAACAAAAATTGATGGAATTGGACCTAAAAAAGCCATTCAGGTTCGTTATCGATTAGGTATCAGTGGGAACATAAAGAGAAAAGAGTTAACTAAGTATCAGATCGACCAAATTGAACAAATGATAGGTCAAGATCATGTTGTTCATTGGGAATTGAAGAGGGGAGAACGAGCAGACATCGAACGATTAATTTCTATTTCTTGTTATCGAGGAATTCGTCATCAAGATGGATCGCCCTTACGCGGTCAACGAACTCATACTAATGCTAGGACTTGTCGCAAGCGAATTCGGAAATGAAAGAAGTCTACCGAAAGCCCTTGGTACTTGTCTGATCAAAACCACTGATAGCTTCAATAGTTCACTGAAATTTTTTGTAGTTTTTTTTGGTATTTCACCGGTTACTAATCCAGTATACGTATAGTAGGCCTCCTTCGTCACTCCACTAGTGGCTCGGCTTGGTCCTAGAAGCTACTGCTTCCGCCTCTCTAGGCTTCGCTATCGCTCATGACTGGTATATGGATCTCTTTATGGAGTGGTCGGCCTTCTAGAAGCTTCGCCAGAAGCGACTAGTCGCTTCCCGAAAGCCTCTTTACTTTAGTATGGTCTAGTCTGTCCAATGCCTCCTTCCTTGCCGCCACCGTACGCTACTAGGAGAGTCAGCAAGCTACCTTGCTTGCATTCTAGAAACGGCAGCTTCCGCGCCCTTCCTGCCTGCTGAAATAGATGTGAATGATCGTGAGAGCTCTTAAAATCCTATTCAGTCTGATTAGATATGTCACTGAAACAATCCGTTCTGTCTCTGTTTTCTTTTCGGATTCCGAGGGTGAGCCGGCCGATCCTAACATCATTTATGAGGAGCCGGACGACGAAGCCTCCTCCTCAGATAAAGATGTCTCCGACGCGACTCTCCCGGCAAGACCAACTTTTTCTATTGTGATTTTTTTGGCGGGTTCGGTCAGGAGGGAAAAAAGAGAGATGCTTTCTATCAGTCAAAAGCGGATACCGCCCCCCCCATGCTCCCACGGTCCGCTTACCGAGGAATAGAAAGGGAGGACCGTGTGTCAGAGCAAGTTGGGTTGGGGTATAGAGCCGTAAGCGCGGTGGGGGGTGACAGAGGACGTGCTCGTACGGTTCATAGAAGGGTATGATCAACTCGTTGATTGTTGGGAACTTTCACTCCTCTATATTCGAAATATGCCTTTCTAGGAGCATTACGATCTGCAGCTCAAATGGTCTCTTATGAAGTCTCTATTGGTCTTATTCTTATTGTGCGCCTTGTGAGCGCGTTTGGATCCGCGAAGGCAATCGCTCGGATCTTCCCCTAACCCAACCCGGGAACGGACCGGAGGGAACCGCAGCATGGGGAATGTCCGCGTCTCGTCGCAAGGCTCATTTTGAGTTGTGGGTCATAGGGCGCGCTTCGGGCGGGCAGCTTTATCTGATCAAGGGCCGGGGCACAAGGGTCCTGGTACTATCCAGGTGCGAAGAACCCCGGAGGTGACTGCAATGAGCAGAAATCTCACTCACCGGCCTAAACGACGAGCAAACACTCGAACGTGAGAGCAAGGGATCACCCGACGAATGGACGAGCTCCAAGGAGGGAGGAGAGAGGAAGGCAAGAACCATGCTTTCAGAGAAGTGGCGGTCTTAATCTTATCTGAACTGCGAGAATAACTGACTAAGCCGTGCCATAAGGGGTCATTCTCCAAACGGGACGGGGCCAAGCCTTTAGGTTGTTTAAGTAGGTTGGGTGACAGATCGGCCATAGGAGTACTCCGGGATATAAACCAGGGCAACAAATGTCGAGCATACGACGATGCCGCCCCTTTTCATTTCGTGGAAGCCCCCGGCAGAGGAAAGGGCTGTAGGTGATGGTGCGTTCTGCTTCTTATCTAGAGAGGGGCAGGGGCGCTGAAATCGTTCCTATTGGGTCGTGCATGGCAGCTGGTATAGATGAATAAAGGCGGGCCGCTTGAACTGAACGGGACCTATTCTCAACATAGGCGGCAAGGCTGAATAGGAAAGGGGCCGAGCTGACTGATGAGAGCCTTTTTCTAAAGGCTAAAAAAAAGGCTCTCATGTTTTTTCTAACATGGCTGGCTACATACAAGTATAGCCAAATCAAGATGAGACGGGGCGGACGGTCAGAGGCCGCAGCGGGACTACCATCGGAAAGCCCGCCCCCGATAGCTAACATAGAAAGAGATTCCCGGATAGCAGTAGTCTCTATGTGAATCTCTTCCCGACCGGGCTAGGCCGAATCGGGCCACCACTTGGGATGGGAATGGCTCAGCCCACATGCATCATTTGATGAAAGCACTCCAGTCCAGTCGCCTCCTCGAAGTGGCTTGTCAACCACGCTTTCCCTCCCTCAAAAGAATGCTCCTCACCAAATGCCCTTCCTTGGGTTGGGGCAAGACAGCAATGAGTAGTTCGCTTCAGGACTCCACCCCCTCGCGAGCAGGATGCCGGCCGAGATAGAGCTGGGAGCCAACCTATACTTTCCTGGGGCTTGCCTTGCCCCAACATCGAAATAAAAGGCGGGCGCCGAAAAGGAACCAGCCCAGCCTCTTCAAGAAAGCTTTGCTTGGTAGGCGCTGCCTACTCACTCGGACAATGCCCTGAACACGAAAGTGTGCAGTTCCGCCCCCTTCTACCATGCTGAGTCACAGGCAGCGCCTCGGAAAGCACGGACGAGCCACATGCAGGGAAACTTGCACGTGTGGTTCTGGCCGGAGACCCCGGTATACTGTACTAATATGTGTAGGTCCCCGTAATTCGAGTGAGATTGTCATGGCGCAAAAGCAGATATGGTCCGGTATTCCCTTGTTTCCTGTATTGGTTATGTTCTTCATTTCTCGTCTAGCAGAAACTAATCGAGCTCCGTTTGATCTCCCAGAAGCGGAAGCTGAATCAGTTGCAGGCTATAATGTAGAATATGCGCGGGATGCGATCCTTAATAGTCCACTGTTGGCGGAAGCCAATGTCCCGGGGTCCCGGGGACTCATTCTGACTGAAACAAGGGGTGGGTCTTTACCAACTAAAAACTATTCGATTTTAGCGAAGCCAAAAAACGTGAGCGCCTAGCGTGAGCCTTATTGAAAAGGCCCCTGACTATAGATAGGGCGTTAGCGCTTTACTAATAGAATAGTTAGGCCTTTTCTTGCCTGTTTAGTAAAGTCACGCTTTTCATTTTGATAGGAGTAGGTGCTTTTTATTTTTTGGGCAGGGCACTCTTCATTCTTCATTCGAAACTAATGAATGTCGGGTCGGGGCTTTCTGCCCTGTTATCAAAAAAGGAGTTGGGTAAAGCAACCTCCCTCCTTGGACGAGCACGGGGCTTAGTCAAGTAGAACCGGGTTGCGTTGCTTGATGCTCCGATCGAAAACAAATCAGTGGGGCCATGCCGGTACGACTGAATATGCGTTAGAAAGGTCAATCCCTGCCCTACGACACCAAAAAAAACCGGGCCGAACTTCTAACAGCCCGCCCGCTTCCATAGAACAATATCGTGGCAACGTAGACCTAAGTGGTCATATTGGATCCTTGGGAACCATCACAAGTATGGCCGGCCTATATTTGAACGAGAATGCCGTGTCGTCCAGCGGAGCCTAGAAGAAGGTGACTCGGAGCCTAGAAGAAGGTGACTCGCGCAGACAGCTGACTCCTTTTCAATAGAAAGGAATAGCCAAACCAACCCAGCTGGCTGGTCAATCTCAGAGATCTTATCGGCCGGCAAACCGGAGACGGACGACCACGGTCCCGTCCTTACCAGCACCGGAGGTGTACTAATCAATGAAGCCCCTAAACCTACTTTCGTTTCTGACAAAATCAACCAAGCCTAACCGGTCACGACATCTTGTTGATATTGATTGAGTTTGAGGGACTTTCGCTGACTGAATCCATCCATAAACCTAGACCCCGGTAACCTTCGTAACCAAAGCGTCACGACAACATCCAAAGGTGACCTTTGGATTCTTAAGTAGGGGGGCAAGGAGGAGCACGTAGGAATGCCGACCACTACATAAGCCACTAGTGGCTGAGAGAAAGCGAGCAGCACCTTGTATAGGTTGGGCGGAGCTTGAAGAAGCGAGCCCCTTTCAGAGAAAGCCATTGCGCGCTAGCCTAGCTAGCTAACTTCAGCTGGCTGTTATCTTAGTTGTAGCGCGCCTTCCCTCCTTCTCTCACTTCGGAAAGATTTAGCAGTATTTTTCTTATGATGACCTGGTCGAGAGAGTACGAGACATCGGTGTAAAAGATGGAGTGGTATCTGTGCAGAGGAAAGATCAGTTGCGGGCTTGAGGCTTCCTGCTATCGACGGAAAGACTCAAGCTGTAGTCCCACGCGTCTCATCGGCTTCGAAGCATATTTAGACATCGAAAAACCCCTAAGGGCAAGGCATGGGTAGGAAGCATGAGGTACAATCTACCAAGGACGCGCCACAACGTGCCTTAAAATGCACGCTAGAAGGGTCGATCCGGAATGCCATAGAGCATATGAACTGGAAAGCAGCTCTTTCGAAGGGATACTCTCCCACCTGCCGGGGGGAAACGCAGAACACGACTTCGATCACCCATCCCCCCCAGCCGGGGAAGCTTTCATTTCCCCGTACCCTCCGTAATCCATTCTTCCCGCCATAAGCTTCTGATCTCCTACAGTCTTATCCCGGCGTGATAGCCTTGCCTATCAAACCTTTCATTCCTATCCTAATCCTTTCTTTCTGGCACCCCTACTCCTATAAAGCCTTCCCCCCTTCTTCCCCTCTCTCACTCAAAGCAGCTCCGCTATGCCGCCTATCCGGTGTTGGTTATTAGTGCATTTCCTTCACGGAGCTGCGCGTCTTGTCTCTCCTTTCTCAAATTGCTCATCTTCCTCTACTCTACTCTACTTCACTTCCGCTTCTTCGCTTTTGCTTGACTGGGTTGGCCCCCTTCAGCCAAAACCAGATGATGCTCCACGGGCGCTCCCCGACATATCTCTTTATGACCAGGCTGGTAATCTTTGAGAAACTCTAAAAAGATGGTATTGAAATGGATGGGTAGAAATTGTTCGGAGGAACATAACTGTCTTCTCGCCTTCCTCTGACTCTGATCTTGATCATTCCCCTACATCCCTGAAATTAGGAGATTCAAGTCCATCAAGTCCAGCAAGCACCTATATCCTTCAACCTGGCATCTCTATCTGATGTTGGTCGATCGACCCCCTCTGCTTTTGTTCACTCCTCCCGAACACCTGGGACCAATATAAGTAAGGTCGAGTGCTCATTGCTTCGCCCAGGGGTATTGGATGAATCCGAGTCAATTCCTTAATAACCTCGCCTTGAGACCCGTCGGATAGAAGGCCTGCGGATTCAGATTCTGGCCGAGAGCGCCGTTCGCCCGTCGTTGGGACGAGAGACTTTGAATAAGCCTGAACTCCTTCTTCATTTCTTCTTTCAAGTTCGACCTACCAAAGAAAATGTCTCCTCGAACTCGAACAAGCAGTTAACCACTAGAACGAAGGTACGATACCAACGGGAGAGGAACGACAGGGTACGTAGGTAACGGGACAGGGGTGGGACAGAGACTACAACGAGTTCGGCTTGCTACTCCTATTCCATACATCCTTTCATCTAGTGACCAGAGGTGAGTTTCGTATAGAAGGGACGGAAGTTTGTTGAGTTGAAACTATGGGACGGAGGTAAGGACCGGTGTAGAGTGACGGTAACGGTTGAGGTGGCTTAACCATTCGAACTACCTATTTATGCTTGCCTACCTTTTTTTATATGCGAAAGGAGTCTAGCCCCAAGGGAGTAGAAGTTTTCAAGTGCTTTTTTTAAGCTCTTGGTGACATGATTCCGATAGCAAACGTTCCGCCCATGAGGGTTCCAAAACTTCTGTTCTACGAAGGGGGATCTAGCCGCAAAAACAGAGATCGAAAACGAAGATGAAAAGAAGCAGTAAAAGAAAGGACGTCATGTCGGTTGCCGGTCAGCCTGCGCTATCAAGATTGGCTAGCTCAGATTCCGGGTTCTTAGACAGCCTACGATGAGTAGGATAAAAAATATTATAAGTTATGAGATCGCTTCTGTGCGATGATCCACAATAGCCTAATGGATGGGAACCTCGCCAAAACAATCGAATTAATGGAAAATCATCCGCTACGCCAAAAAAAAGGCATTGAAGACTTTTTCATCTCCTAGCGTAAAATAATAATTATATTAGCATAAGTAGTAAACATTTTACACTAGGGTTTTTCCCATACATGCAAACATAACAAATAAAACCAAACAAAGATAGTTAGCATAGATAGGAGTCTATCTCCAGTAAGCATCGGAGTAGATCCCCACTAAAAAAAGACAAAGAACACCATACATTAAAAAACACTACTTTGCGTCTACAGACACTTATTTAAATCTTCTAGAAAGAGTCGACGGACTCTTCTATTCTAGTCTCCCCGGTCACCGAAGGTGGCGGCCTGCACAAGGAGCTCTTTTTGTTCGTCGAGGAGGGCCCTCTTCCTGTTTTCGCAGGAGCTTATCTCTCTCTGTAGAGAGAGCATATAATCTCGTATGAGATTTGGATCGATCGGCGGCATGTGTTCCCAGAAGAGACCAAGCCTTTGCTCGCATTGGAGCTTCCTGTTTTCCACCTGACGTATTTCTTGCTCAATTTCGTGAAGTCTGTTCGCGTTATCCATATCTACTCACTTTCTTGCCGACTTCTAAGTGCCCTTTGCCAAAGAGAGCTGAAAGAAGCTTCTATTTATAGGCCTTGGGCGCCCTTAACTCTTTCTTATTATTAGTAAGAAAGGTAGTCTTAGTGGAGTAAGATGGTTCAAACCTGGCTTTTCATGAATATGGAACCACATCCACTATATTTTAGTGCGCTGAATAATTCTCCCCGTACGGATTGGAGTACGAAAGGCCCACCCAAAAAAGCGAATAAAATAGTCCTTTCTTTTTCGCGGGTATCGCCACGCTGCTTAATCCCGATCACTCCCTCAGGAATAGGAGGCAATAATAGAGCGAATCCGCCAGAGAGTACTCCACCACGAGCTGCCAAAGCACGCTCAGTCAATCGTCAATCTCCAGCCCAAAGCTGACCAGTACAACCATGTGTCACCCCGCGGGCTTCGTCGTACCCTGCCTACTCGTCTTTAACCGGCCCATTTGTACCCAGCTACAATCTATTCCCTTAGGCCCAAGGGCCCCTCGGCCAATCGTCACTCGCCAGCTCCGTCCTTGCTTAGGCGATCGAAGTGAGGCCGAACCCCTATTTCTTTCTTGATTGATCTGACCAGACGCTTGCTTTTTCCCGCGTGCTTGTTCTCATTATTTCGAAAACTATTGATTTTGAGCCAATCAGGTATCACGGCCTGTCAAACTGTGTCAGGCGGGAGACAGAAAGAATATTCAGCCGATTCCTTTCCAATGAGAACTAGACACGCGCCCCATATCCCCATGTGCTTTCTTTGGTTAGTCTATGATTTATGAGTTGGACTGGGCCTCCATGTGTTTGTCTTTGTGTGGTTTCTGAGCTAGGAGCGCTTAGAATTTCAGTTCTACTCATTTACTATCAAATAATAGCTAGCTACTAACAAGGGGGACTGTTGTCTGACTCTTTTCATGAATCTTATACTGGTAAATAGGGTAGGGGCATTATATTTGATTTTACTTTATATTCAATTTATTAAAAGAGGTAAACAATTTACAATTAGTATTCATTATACTTACATAAGTAAGAGTTTTTTGAATACCATACTATTTCTCTCCAGGCCTGTCAAGCCTGCTTTCTTCGATGAAAGCCCACAGAAGGGCCAAAGCACAACAAGCCTACCCATCGCAAGCCCAAGCCCATGCAAGAAGGACCTCATTGTCATGGAAGCCCTTTCCTTAAGACCAGCTACATGCCCCCATTTAAGAAACAGCTCCTAAAGAATAGCTCGTTCAAGAGAAGTCAAGTCGCAGTATTATACTAACGTACAAGAGCCCCTTTATTAGTAAGGTTGCACGCTTGACAGCGCCTACCCCACTGGCTTCCTTACTACTCAAAGTTAACAGGACCCGCTAGTGCCTATTGCCTTAATGCCTATAAACTGGGACCTTTAAAATCACTGTTTACCAACTTAAGACCAATAAGCACAAGAAGGCAAGTCAACCCTACCACCGATACTAGACTAAAGGGTCGACTCACTGCTTCCCCTTTACCACATTTGCTCTCCATACCCAAGCCGGAGAGCACGCCATCTATTCTAAGACGACTGCCCTTCGGGTACTTGACCGAACAAGGTAAACTCCGCAACTCACAGTAGATTGAATGAGTGGTTCGCTGTACCACTGATACTGCCTTAACAGCTACTTGTGTGGAGCTTCTCGGCTCATCACCTCTGCGTTCTCGAACTATAGCAGCCTTTTCCACCGTAGTGAGATATCCCCTAGTAGTTTCATACCTCGGCACGAGATATTCATCCAATCGGACCTACCAGGGAAAGCGCACAACCCGGCTGTGTGTGTCGATACCAGAAACTACGACTGAACCCTACACCGCTAACGAAGGGTAAGTGATTGATTGAAGATGGTCAAGGGGTTTCATAGAACAATCATGGAAGAAGTTGTGTTATCTATCTTTGTTCCGGGTAGGAGAAGACCCTACCTCTTCCTCGCCTGCCGCGATTCCTGCCTGTTTGGCTACCAGTCCCTGCAGGAATAACCTTTGAATCACCGAGCGGGATCGTGTTGCCGCAGTGTTCTTTAAGTCGACGTTTACTCTCCAGATCCCCAGTTATAGTAGGTGTTCAGTGGGGGTGGCGTTGTTTATATATATACGCGTCTATCAAACCATTCTCCTGGTCTTCTCGGGCGGATATCTGCGTTTCTTTTCTCTTTGTCGGCGGCCTTTTTTTGTCTTCTTGTCTTGTCTTTCGGGGCGGATCGGGGGGCAGGGGCTGTCGACCCGGCTTTTCTTGGGGACCGGGGCGGTCGATCTTGATTTAATTGTTTTCCTTTAGGGTTTTTTTGTGGCGAGATTCTCAGTTTCTGGGGAGGATTTATATAATATATATGATATGCTGGGTTTTTCCAGCTTTCTCGGGAAAGAGTCTTCATTCCCTTGCTGCATCAGTAAGATACGGCAAGCAACAGCTAATGTCAGAATATATCTATATATATAGAAGATAGACATATAGAAAAAAGTGTGCAGTGAGGGATCTTTATAGGTAGCCAGTCTTTACTTAACTCGACCTAAGCAATGCCCAAACAATCCCATGTCTTTCTTGGTTGGACCAACCCAACCGGCGATTTTCGTCTTCCTGAATTGGGAGAGCAAGAAGAGCTACGCTACCTTCTGGCTAGCTCGTGCAATCAATACAATAAATAGAGATTTAATTCAGTGATTGATATGGAGCCAAGTTAGAGCTGATAAGAGCGCACCAACTCCCGAATCCACTTTAAGTCAAGATCAGAGCAGGCACAACGACGCAATTCTCAGGGGTGCGTCTGGTGGTATCGTATATAAGAAAAAGATCACGGCCGCATTTAGGAAGGATCTTTCTATCTAACTAGAAATTGAATAAAAGAAGAAAAGAAAGGTTGGGAAGTAAGACGTCCGGTTCACCAGGTTCTACCACTGCAGGGCCCAATCATAGTCAAAAGAAGAGTTTGATCCTGGCTCAGAAAGAGGGCTTGGCTATATGCTTAACACATGCAAGTCGAACGCTGTGCTCTTTTACGACTCTTTGAGATTCCGTAAGTGACTTAGTGGTTTAGAAAGAACTTGTCATTCGAAAATGAAATTGGAACAACCGCGCCGGTCGTCAAAAGAAATGATTGGATAAACTACTTTCTATGGAGTGCAAAGATATAATTTTACAGTTACTGTTAACCCTCTGCACAACTTTAGTTCTCCCCACCGCCATATGGATAATCGCCACTAGTCAAATATTCTCGCGTCTCCGCTCCTTTACACCAGAGAATTACGAGGAGAGAGTACGAGAAACTCTCGAGAATGCAATTCTCGAAAGAATTTATCAAATTATTCCGGAGCTTTTCCATGAGTATGGGCTGACCCCACCAACGAGAAGCGCCCACTTTCCGACGATCGTTCGGAACTTGCTTAACAACACGGACGCCCCTGATAGGTTGGCTTTCTTAGCCGATTCCTATCGGACCTTGATCGAAGCCAAGACCCAAAGTCCCTTTTTCCTCGAAATTGTTCATGCTGTGCTTACACTAATGAGCGGTGGGGGCTAATCCGTTAGCCCAGGGAACAATTGCTTCAGCGGGAGCAGCTGTCGGTATTGGAAACGTCTTCAGTTCTTTGATTCATTCCGTGGCTAGAAATCCATCATTGGCTAAACAATCATTTGGTTATGCCATTTTGGGCTTTGCACTCACCGAAGCAATTGCATTGTTGGCTCCAATGATGGCCTTTTTAATCTTATTTGTATTCTGATCGTCAGTCTATCTGACATCAGAAAGTGAAAGCAGGCTAGTCCCCGAAAATGCCCTTCCTTTGGAGTTGGGGTCACATCTCAGTAGCTCAGTGGTAGAGCGGTCGGCTGTTAACTGACTGGTCGTAGGTTCAAATCCTACTTGAGAAGAGAGCGCAGCTTACTTACTTGTTAAAGGTGCTAAGGTAGCTAGTTCTTTTCTTGAATATCTCTATCCGAAATACCAGGTATGCTGTGTAGGCTCGGGTTGATCAGTGATGTTCGAGTGGAGAATCACAAGGTACAAGATCAATTGAGTAGACCGTCGGGTCCGAACGAAAAGCATCGGTTCAAAGAGTAGGTGTAAGATATGATGGCTTTCTTAGCTAGCTAGCGTACTAAAAATAGGGAATAAATGGACAGGTAGTACGGGTCATAATAAGATGATAGCGCTATTTCTATGTTTGCTAGCAAAAATACGGGCTTTATGCCACAATATCAATGAGGTTCAGACCGGAGTCTTAAGCATAGAAGACTCAATCAACACAAAAAGAAAAGGGCTAGCGCGCGGGTGGGGAAAGATAAAATTCCAGAATTGCGTATAGAAAAGATCGAAATAGTTCAGTTAGTTAATCATAAAGACGTCAAGGTTTGGTTTGTGTCCCATCCCCATCCTGTAGCGGACTGGAAAAAACAGACTAGCAGGGTCATTTCTTTTCTGCCCATCCGAGGCACTCTCACTAGCACTCTAGCACTATCAATGCAGTTCGTTCCTCTGACTTTACTCGTCCAAGATTAGCTACTTTATTGTTTCGGGTGTGGGTGAGATGCCATTCGCTGAAGATGCCGAGTGAGCCTAACCAGCCGAAGCAGAGATGTCAGCCACAGGAGCAGGGTCCGGTCTTTCTTTCTATCCTAGGTCCCCACCCCCTGTTACTGAAGGATTGTCACCCGTGTGATAGAGTTCGGAAGTTGTCTCGCGGGTGGTTGGACATGAACCAACATGTAACCCCGATCAAGAGACAGAAGATTTGGCCTCTAACCCTAGAGAAGGGCAAAGGAGAAAGTAGCCCAAGGGCATGAACTCAAAAAGGTGAGTAATTGCTTGTGAGAAAAGAAGCGGATTGTAAATATTAGTAAGTCCCGTATTTGTTGATAACAACACCTGAACCCGCGGGGGAGAAAACTCTACTTATAGGTAAGGGGGCGACTGATACAATTTGGTGTGGCAGCGGCACCGCCCGTCCGTCAAGCCTAAACTAGACGAGGGCGGACTGGGGAACCCCGAAATCCTTGAGGAACGGAAAAGCTCCCCCGGAACCACGTTTCCTTTTCCGGGAAGACGCATTACAGTCTGTTGATGCGCTAAAATCAAACGATCCTTTACGATAGCTGGAGTGAATTTAGCTGATTCATTAGAGATCAATCCACCTACTTACTATTCGACCTGGATTTCTCTCTCCAACTAGCCCGACCGCATACCAACAATTATTAACCATTATTAGAGAATGGGCCCCGGCCAGCTATGTTGAATGTACGATGGAATAGGAAAAAATAGAAGCAAGATAAGGAATACCAATACAATACCAACACTGCAGTGGAATGTCAGCGTAGCTCGGTAAAGGCTGTTTTCAGTGGATCCGAAGTGAGAGGATGATTCCTGACCGCAACTTCTGGATGAGGCCGAACAGCATTCAGTAATTTAATTGGACTTGGACGAAGAAATAGCAGCCAATTTTGGTAGGAGATCGGGCGAAAGGCTGTGGATGAACTAATGTATTTCCGTATATAATCTTTCTCGCGTACAAACAGCTGAATAGCCGAAATAGATAGAACTCAAACTATTTCGGCTATGACCCAGAATGTGAGCCAATTTCCAGGTTTGACCCCTAGGGAGCTAAGAGCGATTCAAAGTGCTTCTCCCATCATACCATCATAATCATAATATAGTATATAGTATATAAAGTACAAGTAAGAAAATGGGTGGTGAAATGGTAGACACCCGAGAGCGTTCCATAGATAGGAAGGAAGAGGAACTGCCCAAGCGTGCCAATTGGCAAATTCAACCAGTTATTGAATCTTAGGTAAACTATCGGACCAAAAGCTATTATGAAAGGAAGGTAGCTCGTGCCTAACCTAATTAGAGTAACAGTACGATTCCTTCCTCCTACATTCTAAAGTGGATGATTCGACCTACTCCTCTGCAGTAGCGTCTCTTTTCCCTTTTTCTTCTCTTATTAAATTTTGAATTGCCCCATATTCCCGCAGATATGCAATTAGTGGAAATCTTGTAAACAAACACAATATTTAGATCGCATTAATTCATCCAAAGCATAGCTCAGATGGCTTTTTGCTTCTCACTGCTGCTGAGAGGCCCAACCTCATGGTTGCCCTTCCAGATCCGCGCCAACTGTTCGAACCATGTTTAGAGCTGTTTCTATTTCTATACGATAAATCCGGATCACCCCCTTATTAGCCCCTTCACCTACCGGTGTCTGATAAGAGCGATTCAAAGTGCTTCCAATTCTTGCTATCCTGTCCCATCCACGGCCGCAATAACCTTATTGTCCATATTCCGCTATCTACTGCGGAACAAACGACCGGCTCAAACAGGGAGGAGCGGTACCAACAGAAGAGGAAATATCTAGAAAGCTCGAACAAGGAAGAATGGAATCTTTCACACGGGAATAGGCGAAGAGAAGCCAAAAGTGCGGGTCGGAACCATGCCCGAAGGCATGCAAACCAAGAAGAAAGAGCATTCTCAACAGATAGAGTCCTTTGTTCCGATCTGTGCCTAGAATGCGTTGCGTCATCTCCGCTCTAGAACGCCTATTCCTTCGGCCGTTGCTCTTATCTTTCTTGCTAGCGATAGTTCCCAAAGTGATTGAAGTTCTTTTATAGGAAGATGGGTTACTCGCTCACTAGCATTAAATGCATTTGGGTAATGGTTCGATCCTTAGCGACTCCTTATCAGATGTTCGACCACCTTCCTGCCCACTCGCCCTCTGACCTATTAGATGTCGGGGGACCCTTTATTTATGATTCTTGTGGTTCCGAAGGATGAACCGGCTATGGACAGTTCGGATTCCGTACACAATACCCAATTGATGCGCCGCTGCGGCTGGCCTCGTATTACAGGAAGATCACTGATGACCCGGGGCTCTTTCCCATAGTATGATCCACTTTTTCGAAGGCCCGGGGACCAGCGAGACGGATGGGAGATGCTTCACAAAAACGGTCAGATTCATTATGACAGAATGACCACTACCGCTCACAAGGAACATTCCATACTTTTCACATTTCTCGTATATTAATCTTAGCGGCTATCATAGGAAGAGAAAGAGTTATCAAACCGTAGATCCCCTCGCCTCGTTGCTCTAGTTCAACCAATTTCTCGGAAGTCGTCCAAAAGTGGATTGAAACCGAAGACTGACCTATCGAGCGATCCGATCTCCTAGTAGCTTTCAGAGGTGGTTGGCTCATTTGGGGCTCCTAGCCCTGGTCTTACTTTCCCCACGCCAAAGGTCTTGTCTGCGGTTAATCAATACGCTGCAACTAGAAAAATCTCTCTTCATAAAGTGAAGTGGTGGGTCGTCCATGCTCTAAGAAGGAAATAGGCATTAGCCAATCCCAGGAAGAGTATAATCCCATTGATCATAGCACGGTAAACGGTTCGAACCGACCTAACCTAATGCGGCACCTCAAAGCCATTAGTTCGGAACTGAAGGTACAGCCCAACATCCAGCTTTGCTACTATAACGGCATTCTAGAAAACAAAGGAAGAGGGGACTTTAGTCCTATTATCAGATGAATGACCGAGTAAGGAAGATAGGTCAGATTGACCTCGTGCCAGCTGCTAACGAAAGGAAAATAGAAAGATTGAAGTCTTTTTTAACTCATTCTAGGTCCCAAACCATAGTTTGAGGTATTAGCCCAGTGGGAGTAGTGGCGGAAGAGATTCTATATATACGAGATATACGAGAAATGGCTTGATGAACCACCTTCTTTTCTTATTATCAGAGAATCATCACGGTGATAATAATTGGACTTGGACGAGGCTTAGCCCGGGACCATGAAAGAGCTCTTCCCCTTACTATTGCTACAATTCCCTTCTTCATTCTTGTTCGTCGTGCTAAAATAGTAAAAAAAAAAAAAGAGTTAACATTCTAATTTTATTTTGTTCCATCTCCCGGCGGGGTCAAACCAAAGAATCCATTTTTCCTTCTGTAGGCTCCCTACTATCAAGAGATCGGACTAACCACCTCGTGAAAGACTGAATCCATCGATTGGTCAGACGAACAAAGGGCAGGCAATGTCCCCCAGTAGAGACTGGTACACTAGAGAAATCCATTCTCTTTTAGTAAGATATTCGAACAGTTACAAACATGTGGTATCAGCGCAGCGGCAAAAGAAGTATTCTAGGCCGAAAACGGATATGGCTAAAGCACCGGCGAAAGAAAACATAGTTTTACACTGCTACTGAAGGGGCGGGGATAGCCAACCTAAGCCGTGGGTCAGCGTGGGATCCGAAACCTTCCTATGTTCATCAGTAGCATTTCAAGTGGAGTGCCACAATCCCATTGGGATCCGACACGTGGAAAGCTGGATGGCACGGATGAAAGCTATTTAGACGCTACTGGACTAAATGCACAAGCACCCCCCGGCTCACCCACTTGAACAGGGAAGGAGCAACTTAGAAATGAATCTTTCTAGTAAGAGGTCAGATTTAGGATAAGACACGAAGAAATGGATAGGGTATAACTTGATCCTGGATAGCCTTCATACGGCTCGACCGGGCATCTATTCGCTCTAGTAACACCTGCAGATGGACCAACATCCTTGTACTTGTATAATAAGGCATCCTCTGCTCTTTCTTCTCTCCGCTCAAATGTTTGGGTCCGGGGGGACGGCATCGCCGAAGATGAAGGGAATAGAGCATCTATCTCTTATTCTACGCGGCCTCTCACTTCGAAAAGAATTATACGTCCCCCCACCCACTTCTGAAAAGCTCCCGGGGAGTGACTCGGAATGCTGGTAGCTGCGTTCCTATTCCGCCTTAGCGGCTAACAGCTTCAGATCGGTCCTTGAGATCCGAACTCCCACTTTCTCGTTGAATAGATAACAGGTCTACGCCCAGTCCCAAACCATTGCTACCGAGTCTAACATCTTTACTATAGGCGGCATGTCGTGTACCAACATCATCCGGATGCACACTCCTACTTGTATTTGGAAGAAACTAGGAAGCTTTAGCCGCTGCGGGTGGTGGAGAAGCTTCTGCTGCAGCTGCACGAATTCCCTTTTGCAAGAACTCAGACCCATATCTTACCATTGATTTGGGTTCCGCAGCTATGACCAAGAATCCAGGTTTCGATCTGCCCGCCCCAACCCCCTTCTCTTATTCTGACCTGTCTAGAGATTGAAATCATTCTGTTGCGTGCCCTATTAGTCAAATGACTCCATTTGCTTAGGCCGTGGAAACCAAAATAAGATCAAGTTTGTTAAAGATCCCCCTCTTCGGAGGAATCTTCTTGGATCCACGGTAGCTAGCACCCTTTTTTAGGCCTTTCGACTCTTCCACAGGCAGCCTGGAAAAGATATCAAATATCTGGCACTCAGATTGAGGCAGACCTCGTAAGGATCCGGTACTTCACATGGTATCTTTAATAAAAGAATCCTTGAATGAAGGTTCGATCTTTTCTTTCTCGTATCTAGCTAGGGTCACTCGACCTTTACACAGGACCAATCGGAGTTTCACCAGTTCCAGCTTCTTGGTCTTCGATAGTAGGTCTTTGCCCCTTCCGGGCTACTGAGAGTGGCGAGATGCTATTGACAATGGAGGTAGCTGTGTCGGAAGGAACGGTTCGTCTGACCACTCCAAAAGACTGTCCACTTGATCCATTGCTTAGAAATGTGACCGAAGAAGAACTCCATGTTGGACTGATTGGCTCCACTTTTGGGACATGGAAAAATGATAAATGATATTAGTAATACTGTTTACGACTTTATACCTTAAACAGTTCAGTCATCCACAAGCAATTCTGATGGTGAATCCCATTCACATCGTTAGAAGCCAAATCTGAAGTATCAGCCAAACCGACATACCCTCTTTCTCCCAAACTAACCCGACCCAACAACTATTCTTTTTCCCGAAGCGGAACCATAAAAGGGAGCATATGAACAAAATATATAGGATTAGGATATAGAAGCATTCGTAGCTGAATCAAGGAATGGGTAGGACTCAGTTCCTGCCTGGGAAGGAATCAAATTCATTCGATTCTATGTGTGGGTAAGGAATAACAACACAAGCCTTTAAGGCTGAATATAAGCCTTTTTATTTCCTTTCAAGGAAAATTACATAACACTTATTGGTACTCTTTAGGGATAAATAAATTACATAATAAATATTGGCACTCTTTAGGAATAATAAATAAATTCGCAGGGAAAAATAACACGGGTTTCCCGCTCCATGAAGCACCGGGTATCAGGCTCAATTCACCTTGATATTTTCCTGGGAAATATATACACCAAGTCCCGGTCTCACTCATAGGATGACTCCTACTTTGTATATTAGTCTTACTATTGGGTGAGAATGGTAGGGACAACAGGATGGGTGCTTCACTAATACTGCCCCAACCAACATGGGCTCAAAAGTAGTGGATAGAGATGCTATGATCATATTTGGGCAACACCGGGGTATGGCGCCCTATTATCCTAATTTTTTTGTTAGGATGTATCATAAGGACGAGTATAATGATTGGGTGGTTGGTCAAATAGTTTCAAAGGGTGAAGTTTTATTGAGCGGGGAATCTGAATTGCTTAGCTTGAACGGGATCATCGATGTTCTTTTTGAAAAGTACATAAAAGAGGGAGAAATAGATCCTGAGTCATTGAGTGAAATGGAGGTCATTCAGATCAAAGATCTGATTCAAAATAAATCTTTTCCCCTTAATAGTATTCAAGGGGTGGAAGAAGAAGTGACTCCGGGTCATAAGCTTTTCCCCACCCTTCCTAAGAAGGAAAAGGAAAGTGTTCTTTCCGGGAAGAGGGGCTCGTTAATAGCTATCTATCTTACACCTTGCGAAAAACTTGTCTTAAATAGTTTATCTCTTTTTATTCAGCTGCGAATGATATCGCTTTGTATTGGCTCAACTTATATCTATGATTCGGTTCTTCCTCACTCTAGAAATAAGAATGACCTTTATCAGGCCGTAATGTTAGCTGAATTTATCACCAGAATTCAGAACATGGGCCATTGTTGTATTGGGTGCTATATCAATCTTTCTCAATTGGTGCCTAAAGTAGATAGGGAACATCTCCTTTTTCGTCTCGGTGAACATATAGCGTCCCCTGAGATTACCCATCTTTTAAGGTCATTTCTGAATATAAGTGGGATTCAGTCAAAGGACGGGGAACCCCTTTTATATTATAAAACTGGTCTTATTCATGTGGCCCCCCTCGCTATAACGCTGTTTGACTTTTATTTCAACGAGTTCGATTTTCACTTTAGAAAGTGTGGTTATTTCTATACTAGACTAGAGTTTGATGCTTTCATTGGTATTCCTATAAATTGTCTTGAAAACTCAAGTGTTGATATCATTCAACACTCAGTTGAGAACAATATAAAGGATTCTTTAGCGAAAATCAATATTACAGCCGATGCTGAAGAAGATATTGTTTCTTGCAATTTCTTTATAGAGGGCGAAAGTATACCCCTATTAGGCGGTGAATTAAGGCTATTGAATAATAAATTTCAATTTGGTGTTAAGAAGAAAAAATGACATAAGGTGTATTGGCACCCTTTAGGGTAAATCAAAATATTGTCTGGTGTTTCATAGTGTAGTAAGATACTACCGTTGCCATGGAAGTCGCATAGGCAGCCTCCCCCCCCTCCCCACGCGCTGGGAGACCACTCTTATAGGGTGTTAATGCCCCCCAAGTATCATAGGAGAATTCATGGGCCGGCAGGCCGGCGAGACAGAATGGGCGGGCACTACTAACCAAGCCAAGTCTAGTTCTCGCCGATAGGCGCTCGTAGCTTGCTTACAAGCCTTGCCAACTATAATAGTTGTGGCCATGGCCCGAAGGAGCCTTAAGCACTTGTACAATGCTCAAGTCAGGGCTCCATCCTACTCGTTGCCCAGAGCCTTGACTTTCTATTAGAAGAGGGTTTAAACTATTTTTAGGGAAGGGAAAAGGAGTCTCTTTCCTCGCCCGATGGTAGAGGTCGATCCCCTATCAACTTCGGTTATCACCTTCCGTGCCTCCTTGCGGTCCTTCTATTTAGCTTTTCCTCGGACTTTAGAGCTAGTTGATAGGCCACTTTCCACATCCGATGCATCGAGATTTCATCTTGGATTTCTAACCTCAAGCCCTATCAAGCAAGGGATTCTTCGTCGGATTCGTTCAAGCCATTGCGAAATAAACAATTGGTAGAACTCCGAAACTTGTTAGGAGTAGGGGCTTTCTTGTACGCTTCTCTCCCCACTATCCTTTAATTTAAATCGAAGTGGAACCTTTGGAACAAGCTTTGGGTCTAATCGGCGGGTAGAAATTTATCCCGAAACCTCGATCGCATCTTGTCCCATGTACTTCCCTTTGCCTTTCCGCTCACGCCTTGCTTGGACTTGATCCCACAAAATGTTGGCATGGCCAGTGCTCAGGAATTTAATCTTCGCACACCTCGGATAGTTCTTTCCAATCAAAGAACTTCTCTACGCTACTTAGCCAATCAAGAAAGTCCTCAGGATGCAATCGGTCATGGAAATCGGGAACGTCCACTTTGATCTCACGATCTCCTTGATCTCGATGCCCTTCTAAGGCCCGGATCATGAAGCTCTCCGGTACCTCAACCAACAAAGGAAGTGGAATGCTCGACATGCCAAATGGGTTTCCTACTTGCAAGAATTCACTTTTGTCCTTCAACACAAGTCCGAGGCAGCTAACAAGGTAGCCGATGCTTTCAGCCGCAAACATACCTTGTTTTCCACACTATCTTATGAAGTTACCGGCTTTTAAGTACTACCTAAGCACTATGGTTCGGATTCCTACTTATCAAAAGTGATAGAGGAACTCCCGGATACTCCAAACAGCCTTTATACACTCTTCAATGGTTATCTTTTTCGAGGTAACTCACTATGTGTGCCCGAGGTATCTCTACGCCTACAAGTTCTAGCCGAACTTCATAATGGTGGACTTTGTGGCCATTTTGGGCAAGACAAGACCGAGGCTCTAGTTTGTCAAAGATACTATTAGCCTTCATTACAAAGGGACGTGCGAAAGTATGTGAAAAGCTGTGTGGTGTGCCAAAGGGCTAAGGGTCAAAGACAAAACACCGGCCTCTACCAACCTCTTCCGATACCCAATGCTCCATGGGAGGACATCTCAATGGACTTTGTTCTTGGTTTGCCTAAGACTCGAGGTGGCTATGATTTCATATTTGTGGTTGTTGACCGGTTCTCCAAGATGGCCCACTTCATCCCATGTAAGTGCATTACCGATTCCTCTAATGTTGCCACTTTGTTCTTTCGAGAAGTAGTTCGATTGCATGGGGTGTTTAAAACTATCACTTCTGATAGAGACACCCGTTTTCTGGGTCACTTTTTGAAGATCTTATGGAGGATCATGGGAACAACACTACACTTCTCTAGTGCCTACCACCCCCAAACCGATGGACAAAGCGAGGAGATGTAATCCAATTGGAAACCTTTTGAGAAGCTTAGTAGGTGAACATCCAAGACTTTGGGACACGGTCCTACCACAAGCTTAGTTTGCATAAAAGAACTAAAAGAACCGCTCCACCGGAAAGTCCCCTTTTGAGGTAGTATATATATGGTAGAGCACCTCCTCTTATCTTAGACCGACTCTCCATGCCTCACCCGACCTTGGCTGGCCTATGACTACTGATTCGGTGCAAGCGGCGCTCCTTCCTTTCTTCATCCTTGTTTTGTTTTTCGGTCGGTGAGTTCCTCTCCCGGTGGTCGAGTTACTTCGTTTCTTAGGGGCGAATGGACAAAAGAGGGACTGGGAGGGACGGGGAATCAAGGTCTTCCTATCTATTCAATCACAGATTTCGAGAGAGAAGGTGCGGGGCAAGACCCACCATCTGATCTGAGCAGCTTAAGCCCACCTACTGTCGAACGGAGTCAACGAAAGCTTCTATTTCAACGCATGTCCGGGCGGGAAGGAACGATGAACGAACGAAGCAGATATAGTAGGGAACTCAATCAGTGCTTCTGAAGAGGCGAGGAGTGGAGTTCAGGGATCCATTTTAAGAAGCCCCCGGTATGGGGGGAGATCAAACAAAAGGGGGTATGTTAGTCAAATAGAGGGGTCTCCCGGGGGCCTAGTCCACGGCTGTAGCCTTAAGCGTCTAAGGGCTGTCATTCTTGTATTGGGCGAACTAAAGCGTTAAATAGCGCCCTTTAGTGGCGTGCAGGGAGTAGTCGTCTTGTTGCTGGTAGGTGCGACTATGTGAGTTGACAACAATACACTGCGGTATGTGTGAGTCCTTAACGGCCTTTAGTGATCCGAAGGAGCAATTGGGGTTACTTCAGACTGGCTTCCTCCCATATACCCCCGTTGACTGTGCTTGCTTATGCTTACTTTGAGTACGCTTGACTTTGTCTGGGTTCGTCTAGCTTTGCATTTCTTGCCTTGGACTCAGCCCAGCTTTGCATCCCCTTTAAAGCTCCTTTCACCCTGGTCCCATTCTTGTCATTTACTGAGCCATTTTGATAAATGAAATACTTTCTCGGTATATGAGATATAAAGTATTTCGGTTTCAAATGTCCTTTTCGAGTTCAATCGTCGTTTTCATTCAATTGCTGCTAAGCGCTATATTCGCATGACTGAATCGAATTGCGAATGCTTGCTCAGGAGTGAGATCTTTTTTTAATCATTTTGCCAAACTATTCGAATGAAATGAGTTACGCGCCAAAGCAACTAAGTGAAGGGCAAGCGGAGGCAGCTTCTTCGTGCTATAAGTGGGCGTGCCAGATAAAACTATATACGTCGTTTTTAAGCCCCTACTCCTATAAAGGCAGGCTGCCCCATTGATCGCCGCTCCACCACTGGACTTTTTGTCTTCCTTTGAGACTATCTTTTTTCCTGGAAGAGCAAAAAGCAGGACACTGTATCCAAATCCAGTGCAGAGGCAGAATACTGGGCTATGTCTGCAGCCACTAGTGAAGTGGTTTGGTTACGCAGGCTTCTATCTGATCTGGGGATTCATCTCACCGCTGCAAGGCCTCTTCATTGTGACAATAACGGCCCTATTCAGATTGCAACCAACCCTGTATTTAATGAGCGTACCAATAATAAACGAAGTGGCCTTACTCATTTAGGGCGCTTCACTCCCGAGAAGTGCTTGGATTAAAAGACAGCCCTTTATTTCGTCCGACCTTCAGATTGCAGATTTGTTCACCAAGTCTCACACTCGTGCTCGGCATGAATTCTTTTTGGGCAAACTCGAACAAATGAGAGGTCAAGAAGCTCGAGGATCAGGCAACTCAGACAAGAAAAGGAGGCCATCGATGCTATGATATCCAGCATCAAGGCCGAAATCCCAAGGCTGAGAATTACCGAGCAGTTGCCCACTTCTACCTGACGGTAGAACCTCGTCTTAAGGCGAAAATAAAAGAAGTCAGCGAGAGTTTTGAAAAGACGGTCTGTTCCCTTAACCCTTTTTTGGCTTTTTGGGAACGTCATACGTGGGAAGCACTTCGGCTACCTTATCGCAAGGGTTTCGATGAAAAAAAGCATCCCCACTAAATCAAGAGTTTAGATGCCCGAACATCTAAGAAGATTGAATCAGGAATAAGTGGGTGATCTCTTGAAGAAGGGCCTAATTAGGCCAAGTAAGAGTCCATGGTCCAGCGCTGCAAAATACGTCAATAACAGAAATGAGCAAGAAAGGGGAATGCCAAGGTTAGTGATCAACTAGAAACCCCTTTCAGAGGCCCTCCAGTGAATTAGGTAGCCCGTACCTAATCGACAAACAAACACTTTTTCGTTCGTAAGCACTGAGCGAGCCGCCTTGTCTACGAAGCTTCGCTGCTCCGCCTGCAGCAGTTCCTTATTCTTTCATTCTTGAATAGGAGAGGCCTTCATCAATCAATCTTCAGTCACATTCCATCCCCAAGCAAAGCACTTCATAACTTGCTCTGGTAAGATCGGCTCATTAACAAAAAAAATGGACTCATTTCACTGGATCAGCTACGACCGTTGCTAGGTTAGGGACAGCTCCGAAGAATGGAAGGAAGACGGATCCGTTTCTTTAAACAGCTGTCCAGACTTCCTCGGCTGCTCCTCCTCGATCGATGCGGCCCCTATTCCTTCCTTATTCATTATAAGAGAATCAACGGCTTGCTTGCCGTCGCAGCTAAGGCTAAGCGGGGCTAGGCCCTAACTTCCATTCAGAAATATGCATTTATCACCCTGGTTTTGTTCCCTCAGGAATTGTCAGCCCCGGACCAAAAAAGTAACAGATGCTCGCAAGACTCCCGAATTCACCCCATTTTTGTCGAACTTACATTGCATCCAGAGGATAACGGGAACCACCTGAGAGAAGCCGACGGACACCCGGAATAAATTAAAGAGCACTCCTGCTCGATAATTGAATGAGCAGCGCCGGCAGAACGATTTCAAAGAGCACCAATTCACTGATATTGAAAGCAAAGCGCCTTTTGAATCAAAATAGCGGGGGCCTTGCTCAAATGGATGATTGATAGTTTTCGATAAGAAGAAAGGTGTTGGTCTGTCTTATCCTATGATAAGAACATTCAAACCATATCGTAGCATGCGTATGGAAGAAAGGGCTTCTCAATAGGAATTCTTGGCCCCAACCCATTTACCACCTCTCATCCCAAATCTGTCTCTTCCTGCATTTGTGTAGCCAGCCTTTTATCAAGATGAGGTGCTTCGGAAGACGCTTTCGGGCCCGAATTCAAATGAGTGGTCGACAAAAGGAACTTTCTTAGTGGAATTTGTGGAAACCGTCCCGTCCGCTGGCTCCTGTTCGGACGTCCTCCTTTTCACAATAACCCCTTTGTTGTGAGATACGGTGCTTTCCCATCAGGGGTTCGGAGCTTTTCAACAGACGGGGATAATCTTGGCCTATTGAATGAGCAATTCAATCCAAAATAGATCGTCAATTATATGCTATCAATCCATATTTAGTTTATATTATGATACGAATCCGACGATCTGAGTTCAAGCCGTTGGAATAGGTTCGACAGTGGATCACAAGTCCTTGGCGATCTCATCTATCTAATGAATGGAGGTCACTATAACTATAATAAGGGTCAGGGTCAGCCCTGCATGCACTCCCCTTCTCCTCAACAGGAATCTCGCAAGGCCCTTCCATAGAGAGTTTCATTAATTGGCGAAAAGCCCATTCAGTGACTTCGGCACATATCTGGGCCTTATCAAGATGGGTGGCCGAAAGATGTCTGTTGTGATCTAGCCCCATCCTTCTCCTGAAAAGGGCTTCAGAAGATAGTGCCGACTTACTGATCTGACGGGTCGTGTCTGAGACGAACTGGCCATCAGATCTGATACTACCTCCAGGGCTCTTTGAAGAGTTTAGCACTCCGCCCTTTTGTCGCTGTAATGATAGGATGGATAAAAAAAGGGAGAGAACGCATCAGAGTTGGAAGGGAGCCCCCGGGTTGTTAGCTAAGCAACCTATGGCATTGGTCGTTCCTTCCTCTGATTGACCTCCAGTTTCTATAGTTATGCTAACTGCTTAGGAATGAAAAATCGGAGTTGCAGGGTCCCCGTCGATGCGATTGATTATAATCATTATACGTAATCAGTGGATCGAATTTCGGAGATATTTTTAGAGATGATATAAATAAGAGGATAAATTGACGGAAAGATCTGGGAGGACCGACCACCGCTAACGAACTCTTGTCGTGTCGGATTGTTTGGAGCACGTTTCTAGTAGGTACGGTGAACCGGGAGCTCCACTCTTGGAAGAACGGAAAATCACTTTATGCAGAGGTAAAAAAAGAACTCACACCCTAACCTGCATCCTATCTTTTTCTGTCACCTGCGATCAGCTTGAGGGATTCAAAAAGGTACTGTTCTTCGATCGTTGATTGTATCCTTTGTCGATTTACTGAAATGGCTGATTCAGCTCAAGTGATATCCGTCAAGCTCAATGAAAAAATGATTCCTTATGGAAAGTCCTAATATAATATAATCTTTTTTTCCTGGGAAAAGATCTTTTGAAATACAATGATTAGCTACAAAAGGACTTTTGTTTAGTGAACGTGTCACAGCCAATTACTCCTTTATTTCAATATATATATAATTTTTTTATTTCCATTTTCTTTTTTTTTTTTAGGATTCAATCCAGCCGCAGGTTTCCCTACGGCTAAACCAATTCCAAGGGAGGATACCGGAGCACAGTTCGAATCCGGGTTAGAAGCAAATGCGACCTCCTTCGCCCCCCCTATGTGCTGAGAATAAGAGGAGTCAGAAAGTGAAAGTCATTTCAGCTTCTCAACACATTGCTTGTGTGAAGACTGGTGAAGATGGAATGTGAGGAGAACTGAAAGAAGCCGAGAAGGGTCCCATTATTCCCTCAGCACCTCAAGGGCTCTCCAGGTAGAGGCATCCTGTTTGCCTCACATGGACACCTTCATATATCGGCCTACTCCGATGCGGATTGGGCTGGATCTCCGGGTGATCGGAGGTCTACTACTGGCTACTGCACTCTTATTGGAGGCAATCTTGTCCCTTAAACAAAAGAATCAGAAGCAAAAGTTGCCAGATCTAGTGCCGAAGCTGAGTATAGGGCTATGGCCCATGTCGACAAGGGTTTAAGGCTTTCAAGTAGAGCCTTCGTATATTCCTTAATAAAAGGTTTTCCAGTTTTCTTTTTCAGTATTCTCCATCTTGAAACTTATTCTAGTTCAACCAGCTAGAGAATTCGTAGTTGATTCACCTATACTGGCTCATGGTTATAAACCTTCACAAACGGTTTATTAAGTCGGATAAAAAACCTAAAACGTGATATACCTGATTTGGAAGACAGAGCCTTAGAATTAGGCTTTCATCTTCAACCATCCTGGTCATCTGGACCCAACACTACTAAGAATCCCTTACGGGAAGCTTTAGGTGTTGATTGGTCCCAGAGAGACCGAAAGTTGACTATCTTCCAGACGTTACCAGTGGATGCAACTGCGGTCTGGACTCTTGTAGGCCACGTCGTTGCGGATGGCTTCCATTTTTAAAAGAAAACCAAGTGCGTCGAAGCCAACGGTCGAATCTTTCTGTGAATTGTGCAATCATTATGTGAGGCCGCCCAGAAGATCTGGTGGGACTCGATGATTACACGTCCGGGTCGGAGCGGAGTGAAGCTTGAGGGTTCTGGTAAGGTTATTTGCCATCGCAAATCCTTTCGCTCAGGTGCTTGTGCGCCCGCTTCATGATTGGCTGATGAGGACTTTGTCTAAGTTGGAGTTTTTTTCCAGACAAGACCCCTTAAGCGTCTTAATAAAGGAATAATAAATGGATTCTCTGACGACCTCAGCAACGGATTCCCTCCCTGCGGAGCTGACAGCCATGGTGCTAAATGTTCTGTTTGGAGAGAATATTGCCTCTACCTGGCTGTATCTGTTAACTGACAACTTCTTTAGGTGTCCTCAAAACCTTATTAAGTTAAAGGTAGCCGTTGGCTAGAGTTGTCCGTTTTCAGAAAGGCCAACCCCCAACCCGGCTAAATGGTTTTACAGTTTTTGGCCTGCATTTACACTAACTCACCATATGTTAGTGTGTATTGCGGCTGAGAAAGTATATAAAGGGAAAAGGTTTTCAAAAAGCCATTCTCGGTGACGACATTATTATCGCCGACGAAAAGGTTGCAAACGTGTATACGGCCCTCTGATAGGACTGCGACCTAACTATATCGGTCGAAAAGTAGCTAGTCTCTGACAAAGGTACTCTTGAGTTCGCTAAGCCATTTATACGCGATGAAGGTAGAACGGATTTATCTCCAATCTCCCTTCGCATGATCGCTGGTTCACTCAGTAGCAGCTCCCGTATTCGCGAGGGTTGAAAATGGATTTCAGCCAATATGAACAACAAGAACTCGACATTCTCAAGTTCACCAATTGAACAAGTCCGGCATATCGTCGCAAAGTAGTACGCTCAAGTGGACTCCACCTAATGGACGGATACAGAGATAGTATCCAGAAAGATCTTGGGATTACAAAAGTCATCTTGATTCTCAGGATGATTCTCCACCTTTCTATCAGTTGCAACATGAAGAATATGCCTTAGCTTATGGGTAAAATAAAGAAGTGTGCTATACTATTTATTACCGAAGGCTTAGGCTTCTATGGGACCGGCTGAACATGAGGGACCCCTTTCAAAGATAGGGGCACCGATTCTAAAGGCTCTTAATTTCATATAAGATAGAATAGCCTTATAGAGTAGAAAGGGGCTCTCTAAGTTTTTGATGAGTTTGAGGCCTGAGTTCGAGAATGTTAGATCCTCAATTCAACAACATCGAGTTCCTCCACCAGACATTGATAGAGCAGTTGCTGATGTGAGATTCGAGGAGACTCGACTTGAGCCCCTTTACTAGGTTGGGTGCTGGGGGTCGATCAACTATTCCTCAGGTGCTTCAAATCAGGTTCTTGCAGCTGAACATGCTTCGGGATATCGACCCTATGGTCAGAATCTTCAATCTGGAAGCTCTGCTGGTGCATCAGGCCAACGAGACATGTCTGCAATCATATGCCACTATTGCAAGAAGGCGGGTCACATGATTGCAGACTCTCACAAGCGGCAGAATGCAAACTCTCGTCGACAGTCAGACATGGCTCATCTTGCTGCTCCCCCAGAGACGCCTACTGAATCGGAGACTTCCCAATCCCCTTACTCCATAGGGCCCCTCTCGCATGATCCTGTACAAGACAGGAGGTAGGAGAGAAGTGAATAGAAACATTTTTTTTTTCAAACCGGAAAGAAGATTCACTGAGAGAGCGGGAAGATTAAAAAGAGCAGAACATATTCGATGATAACGAGAGAGAGTACCAAGACTAGCTAGAGGGAATTGTTCGGAGTTTGCAGTTGAAACAATAAGGAACTTAGATGGAGAACAAAGAGTTGAAAGAAGTGAAGAATCACCAGTCAGATTCTTCGATGCACCCGAGTTGCAGCCCCCTATGTTGGTTGCATAAGGGGGGCAAATACCAGTAGTAGAGGAGGAAGAGATATGACAAGACGGATTCAACCTCTGAATCTGCTTCCGCTGTCGTGGGGTAAAACTATTTGTGTCGGGCCTGGGAGTGCTCCTAAGATCATAGAAGGAATTCATTTTCGCCGATCGGCGGTTATGGGTCAATCAAAATGTATCATCTACCGCCCTTTCGTGAAAGGAAAAACCTTCTAAAGCGCACACTTACTTTCTAGTGTGATCAGTCGAAGCGATCTCAGAAGATACCCTTTTTATTATCCGATTGGCGATTAACCTACGAAGCGCTCCTGCTACGGAAGCTAGAGTTTTCTCCACACACGATGGGTTGGTGTAAGACTCGATATCAAACCTTTCCCTGAGGGCTGAAAAAGAGATGGGCCATACTTTAGCGGCTCGCTTCGTCTCTTCTCCCCAAGCGCTGTGCTCTTTTCAGCTGGATCCGGGTCAATAGGTCAGCACGATGAAAGGGCTAGAATTCTCTGGCTCGGCAGTGTCGTCGTACAATTTCGGCTCTACCTTCCCTTCTATCACGTGCAGGCTCGTTTAGATTGGGCCATAGCTAGGTGGTAGACTGAAGACCAAGCCATTCAACTAGAGGTAAGGTGCGGACTTGTGCTCCTGCTTTGGTAGAGTTTTCATCCAAGAGACTCGATCTTCTTTATGGTTGAAGGGGCCATTTCAAGGCAGAAAAGACCATCGCATCGAGAATTCTAGGTCGGTTCTTGCAAACTTTTGGATCTTTAGCTTACGATCTGCTTGTTCGCCGGGGTACGAATTAATCCGTAAGCGATAGTTTACATTCTTCGGGCAGTTGGAATTCACTCCAATAGTCAATGTCTTCTATTCTTGGCTCCAAGGGTTCCTTACAAGGAGCAGTCTGGCTTTATCGGATTGGAATCGATCTTGTGACGGGCGGTCTTTTAGCCATATACCGACTTGCTTTGCTAGCGATGGCTTTATCATACGGTGTCCTATGAACCAAGTTTTTCCATCGTCAGCTTTTTTAGAGCCATCAATAAAGCTAGCAAAGACATTTGTCATGATCGCGCCACTCGACGAAAGACTTTTTCTGGGGTACGGGGGGGAATCCATAACGGACTCCTCCTCTTTAGTAGGGCGCTGTCTTGGTTTAGGGGGAAGACTTTCTCATCTTGGACTTCAAAAGTCTTCCAGTTAGAAGAAAGTGTGATCATTGGTCCGATCTTTCCCAAAGACGCTACGCTAGTCTTTGCCTTCCCTTCCCCCTACTTCCCTATCCTCTGCCTCGCTGCGCCCCTTCTCTCTTCTACCTACCTATCAGTCGCCCTTATTAAGGCCCTGCTCTACTCAAACGGATTTCGCTCTTAGTGGATATAGAAGCTTCTGCGATCGGGTAGAAAAAGCTGTTAAAGAAGGAGCTCTTTGTGGAAGATCAACTGAAAGAGGCGACCGTTGATAGCATTGATTGATAATTTCGTATATAAAGATCTGATTCGTTTTTTCAAGCTATGAATGTAGAAGTGGGATGGAGATCAGGTTGAACTAACACGGGTTAATCTAACAATTCAATATCTATATCAGCCGCTTTCAATAATCCGTTCTTCTGATAGTATCTATACTTCAATCTTTAAGAAGAAAAAAGGCATATGTATGCATGCCAGTCCTTCTGTCCAAGGAAAGCGGGAAAATAGACCTGACCTATATCTGACCAGGTATGAAGAATTGCTTTTCATCTCTAAGAAATCGATTATATCAAAGAAATTTCCCCTAACCTAAGAGAGACCATATTCAAACGAGCTACATACGCAGGAGCGATAACTAGAGTACTAGAGCCAAGGAGCTAGAGAGACTGGAGTGTTAAAGTAATGAGGGGAGCAATGGCTTCGAAATAAACGGATCTCACTCAAAAAAACTCTCCCTCCCTGAACCCTGAAATAGAGAGTAGAGAGTTTTTTAAAAAAGAAATAAAGCAAGGGGCGAGTAAGCACTAAACTTTTACATCTAATAAAAAAGACGTAGGGACCTACCTTCCTATGAAAGGAAGTGAAGATTCAGTCTTTTTACTTACTTTTTCTACCTGCATTTTACAGTGAAGCTGATCTCTTCATCACTCTCTTTCTCTCCACTGGCCCGGGAGATGTGTAAACAACTCAAGATGGGATCTCATTGAAGTCGCTCTTATATAGCATTAACGCCTTTACAAAGGTACTGGGCTCTATTTTTTCCTACTTTTACCTTCCACCTTGGACTAAGACTTTAAATAGTTTTTTATACTCTTTCCTTTGCAGCTCTCATTGGCAACCTTTGAATTTCTCTATATCCTAAAATAAAATAGTATAGGCTCGTCCAGCCCTAACAATCCCTTTGAGACATCCGAATCAGAAGTAAGCCCTTGTAACCTCCATGGATCAAGAGAGAAAGAGGAGCTGTGCTAAGTCTTTATTTAATCCATTCCCATGAAAGCAAATTTAGCCACGACCACGACAGCCAAGTAAAAGACTGCCTTTCATTATTTTAGATGCCTTCGCTAGTTAAAAGGAAAGGTTCCCTTTTTATATTCATTCAGATACGCAATAAATCGAACAATTATTATTTATACTTTTACTTGTGGACAACCAATTTGGATCTTGCCAAATTTGGAGTCTCTTTTTTTACTTTTCTGCCTCCCATATTGAGACTGCACTGGTGTATGAAATATTGGGTTAGTTATTCTAAGATTGCTTGACTCGGATTATTCATTACATCACCGACCTTTAGTATTAGCCATACTATTTACCTATCCTTTTATACCCCCATATATTATGTTATGGGGCACTGAAATAGAAAAGAGAGAAGCGGCTCTTGCCTCGTGATTGGGATTCAGTAGTAGATTCAGAAGTTGTTGGACCGGTCGATGTACAAATTCTTTATAGGGAGTCGATTTGCGGGGTCGCGAAATCAGTCAATCCTGTTGATCCCAAACCGCCTAATTATACCTAAATCACTGGGGGCGGCGGGCGTTTGAGGCTGATAAAAGGGGCTGAAATGGTGGTGGAGAAGTTTTTTGGTAGAGTTTAGGAGTCTGCGAGACATTTTTTACAAGAGGAGGTGTCAGCTGGTTTATACTTTTGGCTTTCTAAAAAAACCCAAAAAAGCGAATGAATGAATCAGCGAAGAAAAGAAATGTTAGGATGGGCTGGTCGAGCTAGCTCTAATCGAATTGTGACATCACGTAAAGTAAGTTTGCCCTAATTGAAGTACACAGGGAAAAGGACTGAAAGCCAAGGGGAAAACATCCATTTCTTTGACAGAGAATCGGATTTGCTAGTATATAGAAGATTTAAGGCCTAACGAGTGCCTTGAAAACTTTTTGCCATTCGGAGATGGGAGATTGCCGGGTTTTTGATTACAGAATCCCAGGAATAGCGGGTATGATTCTGACCTATTTCTTACTGTTGACATGGGTTAATTCTTTTCTTTAATAGATATAACAGACGGTTTGATGTTTGAGTTCGATCCATTAGGTTCTTCGATTTGTTCGGAAAAGAAAACGAGAGACAAGAAAACATCTTTGATTACGATTAAAAGGAACAATCTCAAATAGACCAAGATCAAATTGCGGGTCATTTCTTGGTGAACATGATCTGCCATAATCTCTTCGATCCCTTTATTTATGTGCCAGAATAGAGAGAGATTTGATAGGAAAGTGGAAAAGACCTTTTTGTATATGAGAATCAAAGGGAGTGGTAAAGCTGCAGTCATTCTTTGGAAAAGCCCGGTTCTCTTTGTCTTCGAGCTCTCATTCCTCAATCCATTTATTCGTTCCTTCATATACCTCCCCACCAATAGATAGATACAAATAGGAATAACCGAACCACGTCTACAAAATGCCAGTACCATGCAGCGGCTTCAAAGCCAACGTGATGCTCCTTGGTCAGATGACCAAGATATTGGCGAATACCACATATGATCGAGAAAAGAGTACCTATAATCACATGAAAACCATGAAAGCCAGTTGCTAAGGAAAAGGTAGAACCATAAATACTATCCGAAATAGTGGAGGGTGCTTGATAATATTCCATTCCTTGAAAGCCAGTGAATACTAGAGCCAGTGAAACGGTAGCTACTAAAGCGTAAACTGCTCGTTTTTCCTTCCCCGCGAGTATAGCATGATGAGCCCAAGTTACGGCAGCTCCGGATGAAAGGAGAATAGGGGTATTAAGAAAAGGGATTTCCCGAGGATCTAAAACCCAAATCCCTTTTGGGGGCCAAATACCTCCGATCTCTACCGTAGGTGCCAAAGAAGAATGAGAAGAAGCCCGAAAAAAAGCAAAAAGGAACATAACCTCCGATACGATGAACGGAATAGAACCATATCGAGGTCCTAATTGTACGACTTTGGTATGATGTCCTTCCAACGTGGATTCACGTAGAACATCGCGCCACCATACGAACATGGTATATAGGATAAATATGAGGCCCAAACTGAGAAGTGTTGCACCCCCTTGAAATGGATGCATGTACATCACACCTCCTACGGTGGTTGCCAAAGCTCCGAGTGAACCCGAAATAGGCCATGGACTTGGATCTACCAAATGATAAGAATGCCTCTGAGATTCAATCATAAACCACTTTGCCTCAGTTGTATGTAAACCCCCCCCTTCACCCCCACTCCCTAAAGTAAGGGCTCTTTGGGGTCTCATTTTCTTTCTATCTGACAGGACAAACAAATAGGAAGGGATGGTTCTTTCATTGTATTGATAGAAGTCTAACTAGAAAAAGATCTCTCTAAACCTTTGAGAAGAGAATCGTTGGTTTGACCGACGAACTACGTGGGAAAATGGACCTTCTTTCTTGGATTTTCAGCAAGCATTTTTGGAAAGTAACAATTCCATTCAGTTCGGTTTCGGAAGCTGGTCGCGGATTAGTGCGTTCTGCGCCGCCGGCGGCCTAAAAAAAATAAAAATCGAAGGTTGATCTCTCTGGTTGAGGCTGCATTATTCATTTATTCACCTTGACACGTGGGAAGGGCTTACTCTCCTAGTGGCTCGGCTTGGGCGAAGGTCCCTTTTCTGGTAACTGGAAGCGAAAAGCACACCTTTGAGATAAGGGTTGAGAGGAAAACCTCTTCCTAACCACAAATCCAGTGGTAAAGAAGTTTTGGTCCACATATGAAGAATGCGCTCAATGTGGGCCTTTCTATGATGGTCCAGTCGAGACGCTTAAAACTACAACCTGATATACGAGCAAGAGTTGATAACCTCTTAACCCGATATTTCAAGTGTATTGCCATAGCACCCCAAGGGTGATGGGCATTGAGTAGAGATCGAATCGAGATAGGACTTAAGTCCACACTCCAATTTGACACTCTACCCTAAACCGTTTTGCAAACTCAGCTGAACCACTCTCCGAAATGAGGGATTTCTGATATGAAATAGAAAGACCAAAATTTTGGAGAGATTCCTCATAAACTTTGGCTACAGCCTGATCAGCAATGACAATGTTATCACCGAGTACAGCATACTTGTCAAAGTACAATCCCGGATACACCTTTTCTGCACAATACCACACCAAAATATGATGTGAAGCAAATAAAGGCCATAAGGCATGATAACCGAGAGGTTGTCCGGCAACAAACGAGACCCTTGAATTCGGATTCCTAACAAAGTGTACCTCAAATATGTTGCATGCTAATGTTGAATTAACAACAGCACAAGCAAACGACCTATCGAATAAATACTGCATCACTTCAAACAGAAAGACTAAAGGCCACCTATCAGTGGCCGACTTTAAGTCAAAAGAGAAGCAGTGTTTATTGCCAACTAATCGATCAAGAGGAGCTTCTTGATTAACATTGGTATCCTTTTCATTTGTTGCAATGAAGCTAGCCAATAAGAACCTCTGATTGATCTAGTTTCCAATGGGGAAAATCCGCCTTTTGCCTCCTCCTTCAACCGAGCAACCTAGTTTTCCAGTCATAGGTGGCACTCCAAGCTCTTCAACAGAAGGTAGAATTGGACCAACAGTTCTTTCGAACTCGTCCAAATCCACCCCTGTGAAGAACTTCTTCATAGGATCAAGTGCATACCTGATTCTATGAGGCCACCGAACAACCAAGTTAGAATGAAATTAAAAAACAATGCTTCCTTGTCCGTGTGGAACATGGATTAGCATTATGTCATTCCTACAAGTGATCCCCCATCCAGGATTAGAAGAAGTGCTATATGAGGACTTTGAAATAAAATAGAATATGTTTCTTTCCATTCCTCGTGAGCCACTTATTTCTCCGAAAGACGAGATCAAAGTTATTTTCCTCCTTTTTCCCAATAAGTCGACGGACTTACACCATTGGGATACTTCGAATAAACTGGAGTACATATAGGATACACCGGTGCTAAAACCTTTTCTCAAGATATCTTCCAAACTGTTTGGGTCCTTGCTCCGGATCTTGTTCTCCCGGTGTGAAAGCAGTTGGTTCCGTAGTTTTAGAATTCTGCTGATCCCAAGTACTCCATCTCCATCATTGCATATGGCAATATAGAAAGTAAAGAGGAAAAGGCATGACCAGAAGAATTGTGTAAAATAAGTGAATTTATCCAGTTGAGGCATGTAAGATTTCTTTTTGAATCAAATTCCCGGAAAGAAAGAGAGTCCTTCCTGTACGAGTAGTGAAGAATTAGATAGAGCTTTGGTTGGTTGTTGACCAACGGAAAGCATGGGACTTTTGGGCGTATGAAGAAAAGTCACTTTTTCTTCTCTTACGATCTTTCGAGTTGGATGAACAGATCGCTCCTAAATACAGACGTTATCAACTACTCCTCCTTATCTTTTCCGCTGGCCTCCCTTTTTTAAAAAAAGTAAATTCGCACCCCCCACCAACTGTATTCGAAACTTCTGACTCGACCGGGATTCTTGATAATCCCCTCGAGTATAACTCTATACAGTCTCATCCCATAAAAAAGTAAATATCCGGTTAACAAAATCATGGTATAAGTATACCAAAAATGATGGAACAAGAAATCAGTTACCCTATCCATTATGGGTGCCATTTCCAAATATCTTCCAAATATATTTCCCGGAAAGAAAGAGATTCCTTCCTGTAGGACTAGTTATGAAATAGAAAGAATTTGGGTTGGCTGTTGACCAACGAAAAGAATGGGAATTGAAATGCAAAGCAGGATTTTCGATCAAATCAAAAAAGGGTAGCAAGAGAAAAAACGGAAGAAAAGAAAACTTTTTTAGGGGCAATCGTTAGATTGGTATCACATCTATAAGAACGAAGAACTTTGAAAGAAAAAGAATATATAGAATATAGGACTTCAAAAAGAAATTCGATTTTCGGAGTAAAAACAAGACAATAAAATAACTTTATCTCCCCTACTGAAAGAAGTATTGCTTTCTGCTCTTCAAGTTAGAGAAGGACTTAGACCATATGGTGACCGGCTTCGCGAGACCTTTTCGGTCCACACTGGCGAGGATGACCCCTCTCCCAGGCTAGGTTCTATTGGGCAGAGGCTTTCTCGATCAACTTTCTAAATGAAGAAAGAGAAAGGCAAAAGGTATCTTTTCTTTATATACGATATTAACTTGAACTCGCTACAAGTACTACGCTCCTCTATCTATCTCGTGTAACGTATGCAACTCGTACCTTTCAGTCTTCGTTCCTCTCGTTCTTCATTCTCATTCCTTTCGTTGGAAAAAAAAACTGTCTTTTCACACAAAAAAAAAAGAATCCCCATTGAAGAAGATCTCATACATTCCATTATCAAAGGCAGACGGTTACCTGGGAGTTGGATTGCCTGGGGAGTGTCATGGATAAAGGTCTACTGCAGCCTGTCGTAAGCTTTTTCCAACTCGATTTCTTTGGCTAGCATTCCTCTTCTTCTTTTTTTCCTTTTCATGGGCAGTCTATAATCTCCTGTACTGCATGATTAGTTTAAGTTATCTGTCTGCCCGGAGCAAAACGAGACAGAGCCAAGGGAAGCAGCGGCTTGAGTCTATTCACTAGCACTTTCGTAATTGTATAACCATCCTTTTTAGCTGTTGATCATCATAGATCCATCTTCCATCATTGCTTTTCAGGTGCCATTCTTACTTCTCCTTATGAGGGTCTTGCTTTTTCCTACGAGATAGTCACTCCCGGAAAGTCCTACTCCTGTTGTATAAAAATATTTCCAATTTGGATAACCAAGTTTGACACATATGGATGCCCAGAATAGGACAAAAAGACGTAGGAAAAACGTTAGCAAGTAATCCCTTCTCGTATTCCCCCTTATTCAAAAGGAATTGATAGAGATGAATCCCCTAGCTAGCAAGAGCAGAAGTAGTGCCAACTCTGCATCGATTCCCCGCATCTGAGAGCTCTATTAACATAGACTTTCGATCAAACGATTTCATTTTTCTTTCTTTTGATCTCATTGCCAGTCTCGATTCAATGGGGGAATAAAGAGTCCTTGGCCTTACTTTAGAATGAGAATGCGGCGGAGCTTATCTTCATAGATAGCAGATGTGCTGTGCCATTGATAATAATGTAGATACGGAAGTCTCTTTCGATGCTTTTCATAGTAGTTATATAAGCCTTCTTTCTAGAAGCCGTTAAGGACCTTTCTAAAAAAGAGAGAGGGCGGAAGCTAGTAGCAAGCGAAGCCGAGCGAAGCGATAAACCAAGTACTCCTTGAAAACAAGCACTGCAACAAAGGCTCTTCCTCATTATTGATAGCACAGGAAAGAGACAGAAGATTAAGCAGACTTTTCTCTGCATCTACTGCACTTCTACTTTATTCACTTTCGGAGATCGCTACGCCCCTTGGCCTATCAAAATGAGAGTTTCGGGGACCACAATGAGGAGTATACCCTTTCCATAAAAAGAAAGACCAACTCAATACAATTTCACACTCGACATTCCGCTTGTGATTGCTCTTAGAGAAGTAGAGGTGGCAAGGGCCGGAAGAAGAATCCCCAGAGAGAGCGAGAGCGGAATGTACGGAGCGGAGTTTGCACGAATCTGAGGAGATTCATACATAACTATGAACCTAGTAGTTAAATAAGAATCGAATTGAGTGCGACTTCTGCTCATCAAAAAACGTTTCCCAAGTCGTGTTGCAAACAGATGACTTCATCTATCTCTTGTATTGTTTGTGTCTTGTCTTGAATCCTCATCATCGGTTTCTGATGGTCTTACTCGCCGCTGGAATCTTAACTTGACGTCTCGGCGGCTTCCTCCTTCGATCCATCTTGAAAGTGCAGGGTCACCCTAGGCCGGATCTACTTCATCGACTGTGTGCTTGCTGCCCAATCCTTCCCAACTCTGGCCGCCTGTCGCTAATGTTTTCCGAGTAGCGTCTCGTAAGCATCTTCGTGCTGAGCCGTCAGAGCACAAAAGTGGATGCTAAACTAAAGGTGCATCAATGGATACCTTCTGCCTCAAACACTTCTCCAGCGGCTTTACTGGTCGCTGGTCTTCCATTCTCAGTGTCTAGAACTAGAAATTAGAGTAAGAACACCGGCTTCCCAATCGCCTACCATGTCTCCTCTGTAAGGTTTTTCCTCCCTCTGGAAAGTTTTTCGCTTTTATTTTTCCCTTCTCTCTCGTCTTTCTGTTAAAGTCTGTTGTCTTTTATTTAGATATGTTCGTATCTGCTCTTCACTTCCTTCTTTGGATTTGGATTGCTATCTACATAATCTTTTATCATATCATCCCTTTGAGAATATAATTTAATATGGATAACTCAAACACACATCTATCTACGAATAAAAGTGAAAAAGAAAACTAAGATTTTCTTATATACAATGTAGTCTTTTTGCTTCCCATCCTTCCTCTATCAAAGTTTTTTTCTCCATTGCGGATAGAGAGACGACTATAACCTTTCTATAAATTCAATTCGCTAGCGGTGAATTAGAGTAGAATGAAGTCTTTTATTTTATATAACAGTGCGATCAGATCAAGCCTTTCGCTCCTTGCTTGGCGGAATAAGCCTTTTGGCCGATTCGCATCTTTCCTCTCTGTCTCAATCGAGCCCTTTTGAGGGTAAATCAATAGATAAGTAAGGCAGGAAGAGGCTCCAATAAGGAAAAGGCTTAGGCTTTCCTCGCTAAAGACCGCTTTTCGCTTCAAGTGCTGCTCTACTTCGCTTAGGTAGGATGACGAATTTATCTCCTGGTCCTGTCGAACCAGATATTTCAAAACCTGTTAAAAAGATCACCAAACACTTATCTGTTCCATTTTTTTATTTTTTATATGAAAGTTTGTAGTGTAGCACTGTAAGGAGTAGAGCCGTCCCAGGCTTCTTTAAAAAAGTTTTTGAAGGAAGGGTGGGAAAGCCACATAGTCTCAAATCGAAAAGGGGAAAGAGGTTATGTCATTTTCATTTCCCAACAACTCTATAAATTCAGCTGAGATGTACTGAGTAATTCCAGTTGTAAATGATATGCAAATAAACTCTTTCCCTCCTAAACTTCTCTTCCATTTTTTATTCTTTGATTCAATATTGCCTTTGCTCTATTGTACTTCATCCTTACCTCCGCTTTTTTTCCCTGCCTAATATTCCAACATACCCTCCTCCTTATGCATCCCCATAGTCTTGCTATTACCCCTGCTAGATCATCGAAGATACTCCTCATGTTATTATAAGATCTTATTAGCCTGTCCCTTAGTACCTCGTTTTCATAAACTTGGTACCAGTCATTGCACTTGTTTAGATCTTATATAATGTTGGCGGGTACAGTCTTATTCTTCTTGTGCTTTCTAGTGGCCTCTGCTTTTCTTGTGGGGAGAGATTAACTAAGGCCTCGCATGAGAGAGGTTCATCTGTCAGCCAACAATCAGTCCAGAACTTGACATCTTCACCATTACCAATACGCCAAAAGAGTCCAAACTTGAGAAGTTCACTGCCTTTGTTTTAAATGCTTTGACAAGTGTGAGAAGAGTTAGCTTTGATGTTTGATGGGATCTCAAAGATAGATCTCAGAGCTCGAGCCGACTCCGACTAAGCCAATCCCAGTAGAAGCCACTACTGAATTCTGGACACTCCGGTCTTAGACTTTTTAAGATGGTGAGCTGCTAACTTAAAATCTCCATTTTCCTTACTTTTTTCAGTAAAAAAGTAGTTAAGACGATCAACGTTTGAAGACAAAGACACTCGACGTTTAGGAGAGGAAGATGAAAGCTCTGCTTTTCAGTGATGGAGGGAGAAGGGAGTTCAGTCTCGTCTGTCTTTTTTAAGAAGAAAAAAGCAAGTGAAAAGGAAAAAGGATCAATATCAATGACTTCGAATGGAATCTGATCCCGCCTTTCTTAGCCTTAGTCTGAGTAAGAAAGCAACATCAAGTTCCGCCCCTACCTCCGACAGTCTAACTATCTTCTTTTCTTTGCTCGCTTCGCTCGTTATATCGACAGCAAGACAACTTTGACTCGTGACGAGAATCGCCTTGAGTTTGAAGAACTGTCTTATTGGGACCAGTACCAGACTGACTAAGACTAAGCTAAGAACCACTTTGCTTCTTTCAAGTCAACGGATTTTCACTCTCCACTCCATTTCATCCCTTGCTCGAAAACATGGGGTATGGACTCTTTATTAAAAGGTTAAAAACCTATTCCTTCTTTTAAGGTGAGAGTTGAATAGGGAGTCTTCGTCTACTCTAGGCTCACTCCACCCCCGGTCTTGTCTATTCGATCATAGGGCTAAAAGCTTACGTTGCGCGCTAGCCTTTAGTGGAAAATCCTTTTCTCGCTTAGAGCTGAAAGCTCAAACAATTCCGTCTTCAGACAAAAGATAGGGAAAGCGTCTCTTAGGAAAAGAGAGTTCCTTTGAAGGAAGTGGTTCAGGTAATTCATGACTGGCTGACCAATCCTTAGAAGGGCGGGTCCTCCCCGACTATACCGGGGCAAGCGAGAAGAGCAGAGTCGTGAAAACTTAGAACAGTGGCTTAAAAGCACCTTTGAGGTTAGGATTCATTTCCGAAACTGGGCAAGCTCAGAAATTGCAGGTCAGGATCTTTTTGACTCGTGCGCGGAATCGAAACAAGCCTGTCAATTCCTAGCTGTCGAAAGAACTTCTGCCTACCGAACATGATCTCTATGCCACAAAGTAGATTGCCAGCAAAGATCCCCGCAGACACCCTCTTTATTCATAGGTTTTTTTTCCACTATGCCCCTGATTTCATCAAAACGAGCTAATTTCAAAAATGACCGCCCCCTGGTCCTATCGAACCAGTTACTTCATTCCTGGATCGGCTTTCGCCCGGTATTACCTAAAAAATAAAAAAGAATTGAACCCTTACTCCCCTCTTCTAGTTAGCACGTAGTGGGCGTGGGACAGTGCCGTCTTTAAGGCTTAAACAATTCCTTTTTCATTCTACCGATCCAAATCCCAGTTCGTCTAACACGAGGAAAGTCTCCTCCCTTTTCAGTGGCACGAGCTTCTTCTTGTGATGACACTTGGGATCAAATCATTTGAGCCGGGTGTGGGCTAGAATACCCACCTTGCCTCCGTTGGACTGATGCTTTGATAAATTTTTTTAAATAAAGAGCGGTTACGCCATCAACAGCTAAATCGATGGCACTCGCCTTCTTTCAGCATTGAATCAGTAACTTTCTTCACCTTTCCCACCTCTCCCTTCCGCTTCTAAGCAGAATAGCTCTTCTTCCTCCCCTCGCCCTAGGGTGACTGAAACTACCTTATGCTACCTCTCTTTCCCTCTTTCTGGTATCTAGCGAAATGCCAGCTGGATTCCCTAGTTCCAATGTTCTTTTGATTGCTAAACTGTACTTTAGTCTTTCCCTTTGAATCCCTTCTATCCTTCGCTCCTTACTCTACTCTGGCTACAGAGCAGAGCCATCTTGCCATCATGAAGCGTAAGACATCTCATTGGAAGTGGAATGCCTCTAATGAGCTCTTTCCGGCAGCTAGTCTCGGGTATTCTATCCTCCCATCCATCCTTCCGACAACGCATTCAATAGCATAGCCAATGGCCCACTCACTGCCTTACTTGAATTAGGAATCTCAACTCGATCTTAGCGGATCTAACTTGAACTCCTTCTGTCTTAGCCTACCATCTTTCTCTTCTATCCCCTGGGTCGTTTGAAAAGCATCTCTCAAGAAAGGGTTCGGATTTCATCTATCTTTCTCCGGGTGTTCACCCTACCTTTTAGCCTGTGAAATGAAAGCAGTCTAGCCAAGCCCCGAAGTCACTTTACTCTCTTGATCCGAATCCCTTTCTGGTGAAATGAAAATTCCACTGCGCTTAACACTTGGAGTTCGAAGTGGGATAGAGATAATGAGCTCTTTAGTTGAACTGGCTGCTATCTTTCTAAACAGTGGTTTTCTCTTTGATACCGATACCCTCTCGTCCCGAGCTTCTTTGAAAGTGCTTTCTTTTGAGTGAAGGCAGCATAAGTGCATTGGTCACATAGGCTTGAACCGCTCGAACCTATTTTTGGTGGGTAGTTGAAAAGGCTTTCAGGAGCATAGCCTTATTCAAAAGTCATTGATAGAGGAAGAGTCATATTAATGATATCCCACTAGCTAAGGAGCTTTCCCCAAGACGATTCTTGAATCATAATAAGTGCTAGTCCGGGGAAAGAAAACCAGGAAAGGAATGAAGACCCAGAGGAACGAGGTATGTTCTTTTTAGCCAACAAGCTAATATCCTCCATCAAAGTACTCAATCAGCAAAGAGAGCAGGGAAGAGGGGGATTTCCCCTGAAAACAAGGTTCGACTTGCATGTGTTAAGCAGACAGCTAGCTTGTGATTTGGATCGACTGACAGGCTCGAACGACAGGAAAGCGAAAAGCCTATACGAGCCTTGGAAAGTCATATCCTTACTCTAATGTAAATATCTCGACCGGAAATCACTTGTAAGAGAAGGTACATATACCGGAAGGGAAAGATCATTCTAGTTGACATCTTATGAATGGAATGAACTCACTATAAACTCAAAAGTCAGTATATAAGGGGAGGAGAACCGAAGATATCAAGATGAATTTCCTTAGCTCATTAACTCAAGAACTTGGTCGATTCAAAGAGTTCCAGATCCACTCAGCTCTTACCTTTTCCCGAAGCCTAATTTCCTAACTCAAGGAGGAATGCCTAACTCGGAAACTAAAAAGTGAGATCTTCTCTAAGGTTCTAAAACTTCCTTTCCAAGAAGAGAAAGAAGTCAACAACTAAGGAATGAAGTGCTCGACGAACGGGATAGCTCCGAGGGAATGGAGGAATTGCCCAGTATTATCCATCACTATATTATAAATGGAATAAGAGAACAAAAGACAGAAGAAGGCTAGTGCGCCCGGTGAACCCGCTTCGACCACTGCCAAATCATACTCAATATCTGACTGAGATCCCGGCTTCTAACACATCCAAGTCGGTAGATGAAGAAAGGAAAATAGACTTACGGAAACAAGGAGCTCAGTAGAGCAAAGGACTGAAAAATCCTTCTTCGATGAGGATCTCTCGCCCGTTTAAAAAAGGGATGTAATTGACTCACTAATTTAAACTTCCGCTCATTCTTAGTCTCTTCTTCCGCTTATCTTCATTCAATCAAATTCACTAATTCCAGAGGCGTTTAGCTGCTCGAAGAGTAGAGTCAATTCCTGCTGAGAGGGGAAAGTAAGAAAGAGAATAGCTATATCTCTATGTGCCCTAAGAGTTATCCTGTTTGAAAGTCCCGGTCTCGATTCCATTTCTATGCTTGTGTGAGACTTTCTTCCTTTCTTCCCTTTGTTTGATCTCCTGAGGTGAGTCCGGTGGCTCCATAGCGGTTTCATAAAAGGGATGACATAGCCGTACTAAGGCAACAAAGAAAAGGCCTGGACTTTCGTTTGTTCTCGTGCCGGGGGTAATAAGTTGCTGTTCTTGGTCTTCATACGACAGAAGAGCCGATGGAATCTCTTTCCTAGCGAGGGGAGGCGTGGCAGGGACGTAATAGCTATTGAGGCTGCTAGCCGTCCTATGGCTTCGGTGGGGGTCAGGGGTTGTTGCCCTAAAGATTGCCAAACTTCCGCTTTCACTAGAAAGGAAGGAAAGGCGAAGTCAATAAAGAAGAAAGACCAGGCGCAAGGCCAAAGGCAGCATAGTAGAGAAAAGCTCTTCCTGACTCAAGTCTTGGAGGGAGGGCAGCTACTAGAAGAGGGGTTCAACCCCGGCAAAGTCAACATCTTACCTGGGAATTTCCTTATTAAAAGAACCCAACTCGGGAAAGTTCTTAGCAAAGTCCGACGTCCCATCAGGCAACCTCCTCTTTTTGATTTTGTGCAGGAGTAAGTACCCGTAAATCGTAGAGAAGACAGAGCGGGGAAAGCTGCCTTATGTAGTTACCTGCTCTTTCATCGGGATTAGCGAATTACGGCAGAAGATCTAATCTGATTCGAGGATCCTAGCCTTCTTTGCTATTCGTTTCAATATCTGCGGCTTTTGTGCCAACCCTCTTAGAAGGAAGAACTCTGGGAAGTGGAAATATTTCCTACCCTTCCGGGTAGTTCTTCCTTATGAAGGTGGGGCTGTAAAAGCACCGGTTGAAGGACCAACTTTTTGGACTGCTTTTTCTACTGCAGCTACGGCTGCTGATCGATCTAGTCCTTTGATCTAGTCTAATAGTTTTCCCGGTAGCCTGTAGAAGTAAAATGCTACTATAGCCGAAAGGCATTAAGCTAATCACGGTTCCCGCTCTTAGCCGTTGGGAGTCCGATGGGCAGCCAAGCTAGTCTTGATATCTTCGGTTCTCCTTCTCTCTCTTCATCTGCCAATATGACTGGTCCGAATGCCCACTGTGTTCGCTACGCTCCGTTCGTTTTTCCCCCGTTGCTTATTCGCCCGTCTTGCGTGCCTTAGGTGGTGTTCTTTTCACGTGCGATGATCCCTCATAGAGTTCTGCTTTAATCCGACTCAACAAAAAAAAGAGTGATAAACCACTCCTAAACTCACTAGCCTGGTTTTCACTCCTCCCTTCCTTTCCTTAAGGAGATATGGGCGAGTCTTTTAGTCCTTCGAGACCTTCATTTGGGGATCGTACTTGACCCATTTCTGTGAGAAAAGTGGAGTGGTATGGACCAGCTCAAGTGGCTCGTCAGTTTGGCCTGATGCAGATGGTTCCTCTTCTTCCGCTAACTTCCCTCACCTCCGATCTGTCTAATCGACTCGACCTGAACTTGGATAGTAGAGGCTTGTTCAGATCAATTTCAACACGGATACGAGCATACTTTCCCCTTGACTTCGACTCAGTAGTTTCGTATATTTGGATAGTTCGCCCAATTCGATTCCCTAACCTCCACAGGAAAAGCTTGTCATATGGGAATGCTCGTAAGCCTCACCCCAACCACCACTGTCTCAATAGAAGCTTCCTCAGGGTCGAAATTGGGTTGCCATTGCCTCACCGTAATGTACTGGTCAGCTACCATCCAAGGACCATCAAAGAGCACATGGCCATAATCTTCACTTTCAAACTTAACCAAGAAAAACTCATTACCCAGGTCAGTAAGCATAAACGGTGATTTCAGTTTCCAAAGTTGGCTTAGACGTCTCACCATGAAGTTGTAACCCAGTCTCTTACCCAAGCACTTGATAATCAGTAATGCGGCCTCATCCTTTTTTGTCTTGTCCTCAGCTGATACTCTAATAGTGGGGCAGTACTCCTCTTCGTCGGAATCAAGTTATGAGTACTCCTCCTCACACCAGTCCACCATAGTACTCTCCTCAAGAGGGATACCCACCACCTTATCTTTATATTATACGAGAACTTCCTGGTCTCCCCTCCTCGGCCCTCCACAAACACACACCTCCAGAACCAGCATCCCCCTTCGCACCTTTTGAGTTCTTTTGGCTGTAGCTCTTCGTCGTCCAGATGCATTTTTATTTGATTGTACCCAGAACTTCTGCCCATGAATGATATACTAGACAGACATAGCGGTTTGAAAAAAGAAGACAGATTGATGCCAAAAAGACATACTTTTCGTATTAGCGAAACTTGAAATGGGATAGTCTCAGGATATGCTTTTTCATTTGAAAGTGTCCGATATCTCTGGCATAAGGGATAATGGAAGGGGCGATTTGAGGAAATCACTTTCTTCATAGGCACAAGATCTCAAATAGAGGGCTCTTCCCTCTCCCTCTCTCTTTCATGAAAGGCAAGAAGCAGCTAATCTGACCTTAAACGCGAAGAAAGAGTGATATCCGATTTGAGATTCAAGAGATTCTGATTCTTAGTTATTGAATTTTGCAGTTATAGGAATTGCTGAGTTGCTTACTCGTTGAAGCTAGATAAATATACTCTTCATAAGAGCTAGGCCTAAAAGTAAGTCAAAAACACAGGCTTTTTCTAAAGTAGCACGATTTTCATGTGACTTATTAAGGAAATCGGCATTCAGACAAAAAGGGGTTGGATGCGATTTATCTTGAGGAATTGATAGTATAAGAAAAAGATCCCAGACAAGGCCAAGACGAGAAAGACCGAGTGAAAGGCATAGTAGATCGAATCGACTCCTACCCACCTGAGCCTATTTAATAGTTAATAGGAAGTAGAGAGTGGAGAGACCTGCTAAGTAGCATGGATTGTACTTTCACCAGAAGTAGAGAAAAATAAAAATGGAACCATTCCCACACACAGAAAATAGAAAAAGATCTATCTTGGGGAGAGGAAACTTATCGTCTGCCAAAACTGGATTCATTCCCTCATGATGGAATGGCTACCTTCTGTGTCTTGTCTACTCAAGGGAAGAGCGGGATACTTAGCGTAAAGGGGGGACAAGGCCGAGCGCATCTGCACCTTGCTCCAGAGTGCCCTCCAGGGGAGCAAGCGAGAACCGGGGCGGTGGATGGGACATTGATCCAAAGGTAGAGTACGGTACGAAGAAGCCTATTTCCTTAGGCCGTTTAAGGCAATGATAAGCCCGGCCTATTTATTTGCATAGTTGAAAGTCAAACGAAAGATGGGAGGCGAGCTTTGTGAGGTCAAGAGGAGAGGAGCTAGAAGCCTTAAGGGCTAGGCCTGACCTATTCCCTTCCTCGCTCAGGAAATTCAGAAGGAAAGGCATAAAGCAAGTACTGCGAACCCTTTTAAGCACGAGATTGGACAGTTGTGATTGGATTTGATTTGCCAGTTGTAATTGCGCTTTCACCCATGATGGGATTCTTTGGGGCTAGGATCTAAAGAGATGGCTATGAGACTCATTCGGCTCACAATCAGTTTTCCTTACCTTACTAATATCTTCTTTCGCTACCAAAGCTTCGGAGTTCTATTCCTTCTTGCGCATTGTCTTTTTCAATGCAATGGAAAGTAAGCACTATTCGCTTTCAAATGCGTAGCGCACTATTCTAAGATGCTACGAATGGCAAAAAGTATCTTGAAAGAGTAGATTTAGGTGCCTGCTTTCTTTCTCAGGGTATGAACTCCTCCCTTGAAGAAGGCCCATGTTGTGGCAATTCCACCCAGAGGGTATAGTTACTATAACTAATAAGAAGCATAGTACAGTCAGTGTAGAATAATAGAATCTCTTATTAGCTTATGAAGGAAGGAAGCAAGTGTAGCTTTGAAAGCAGCAAGGAGCCATTAGGGGAAACCTAGATTCAAGGTCGGAAGAATCGGAAACAGACTCGAAAACGGAACCCTTTCTCTAGCGGCCTCTTGGCTTCTTTCTTTACAGTCAGTCCAGGCCAGTAGCTGCTCCTGGCTTTCGGACAGCTAGAGCACCGACAGATAGAGCGAAGAGTCCATAAGGAGAGGAGCTTGGCATTTGAGATCCGGAAACAGGGAAAGAAGCGAACGAAGAGAAGTGACCTACTCAGGAAACGAAGGCAAGCGAAGTGAACCTAACGTAACGATAGGAGAACTGAGCTAGTGAAGTGAACTAAAGAGAATGATGAAGTGACCCAACAAGCAATTCCTTGAGCTGCGCGAAAGCCGTTGCTTGTTCTCTCAAACCTGTCGAGAGAATGTATAATAACTCATAAAAATAGTAAAATGAAATCGGAGAATCAAGCCGATATCGAAAGTGTTCTTTGAATGGGAACCGGACTGAGAGCTGGGAAAGAGGACTCGCCAAATAGCGGTATCCTAATCCCGCGTCTTTGGCCAAACCATGCTCCCCTCCTTAGAACCCACCTGTCTTCTTTAAACTTGTCATCCACGCCCATCTTGGTTTGAACACTTTCCGGTCTTAGGGGATGATGCCTTCTTTAGGTGTTGAAACATGAGTGAGTTGCTCCTTATTAGAGTTGAAACCAACCGAAAGCAGCCTGCGCTGGCTCGCTGCACTGAAAAAATGATAAGATATTCAAAATGATATTCGGGCTTCTACCCGGCGGAGTTCTCCATAACTGATCGACCGGTGAAAGGAAAGCGGGACCTCTTGAAGGGATAGCCGGACCCGTTGAAAGTCTGGCAGTTATTGATGGCTCGGAAAGAAAGCAGGGCTAGGTGTTCTTCCCTTAGAAAGGAGCTGTTCGCCTCGAGGCTGTACTATTCTCCTCGACCGTGTCAGGTTTGAGAGGGTAGGCACTTCTTATCTTACAGGTACTGGGCAGCCATGGGTGGATGGCATTTAAAGATAGGAGGAATAGTGGTAAGAAAAAAGAAAAAGGAGGAGCTCTATACCTACCACCAACCAACCTAGAGCTTAGCTTTTCGTTACCCTCAACAGCAAACCCGGACCGAGGATTAGGGCTATACCCTCCATCCATAAAAGGGGACCCCCACGAACGAGCAGAATCCAACCGCGCTTCTACAGACAATAAAGCAACCCTAAATCAGTGACACACGAAAGCTTGATCCTCCATTTCGGAATATTAGGAGCAAAGACCAGAATTCGTTTCGTTGGAAGCGAGGCTGTATAGATGTCAGGCGGTTTGGTTTCGCCTCTCAAAACTCATTCGACTGAACTAAGGCGACCAGCCGCAGCAAGGGGAGAGAGACTCGTTCCATGTTAGCAGATCGTCTATTTTCTATTGGGACCGTTCCACAGGGGGGCCGGCGGGCTCTAGCGTAGGAAAGGATCGACAGGCCCAATACAAAAAGTAAGAGTTTTGGGTGGTCTAATGGAACTTGTCTAAGGGAGTGCCCTTATGGGCATAACAAGACCCTACTGGATACAAACACAACCCATAAATCAATAGTTTCACCTTAGTACTGAAAAAGAAAGCCCCCAAGTTGCCCCTATGAGGCTGATCGTCCCTCCATTGCGGGACGCCTCGGCCAAAGCTACACCTCTTAGCTCACCTAAGGGTGAAAGAAGATTGTCGGCAGAGATGTAGGCACGTGTTGTTTAGATGTGTCTACCTTCTTCACCCCGTGAATTCAATATCTGTCCAGCCCTTCTTTTCTTTTTATTGCTTGCTTTTCCGGCAAGATAGCAGATCTCAGAAGGGAAAAGATTCAAGACAGAAGCATTGCCCGCAGGGGATGATTCATAAAGAGAGGTGAGAGTTTAGCCTCTTGATTTAGGAGTTCATACGAGAGTGCTATCAGACTCCCAGAAAGTCGTTTTGCCAGTAAGAAAGAGAAATGTCGGGGAATCGAGAAAAGTCTGGTTGAAGGAATAAGGTAGGAAAGACAGAAAGAAAGCAAGTGAAGTGCATGATTCGGAATCAAGTTCATCTTGATTGAGAGTTTAAGTCAAGGAAGGAGTCAGCTTTGGCCTTCGCCTTTTGTCAATGGCTGGATTCTACCCCTCGGGATAGCACTACTTTAAATGATCGGGCAGAAGAAATCAGTAAGCAATGAAGTAAGCTTGGTTTGGGCATGAAGCTTGTGTATCGAAGTGAAAGTCAAGGATCAAGTTTAGTTCATTGATCCCAGGGGAATGAAAGAAATCAGTAGTTCAGTTATAGGGGTAGGTTCAAGCAAGGTTCGTCATTCTTTCTCACTATCATTTAGAAAGAATCAATCTCTTTGTACCGCTGCCCTGCATCAAGAGAATCTAATAACAGGCTTGCTCGTGGTAAAGAGGCGTTATCAGCTTGGTCTTCTTTCAAGGTGGAAAGGAGAAAATGAAGCTTGACTCAGGTAGGGAACATGCTTAATGATTAGCCTAAATTTAGGAGCAAAATAGGTCAGCAGAGACTTAAACGTAGAATCGGTCTTGAACACAGGAATTGTCATCGAGTGCTACTCTATAGCCGATTATGGGGAACCCCGGGATTCACATCTGCGACTACACTAACTAAGACACATATAACCCGTTCCCTCATAAGCAAGTTTATCGACCCAGTCTTTTCGGGAGGAAAAGGATGGAGTTTCCCAGCCTAACTAAGGACGGGGGCCTTCCGCTTCAAGTTGAATCTAGAGGAAGGCCAGTTAAGCCACACTGCAAGAGTTCATTCATCTCTTGGCTTTCAAACACGCATCCAAGAAATTGGTAATGCTATTTGGGGACTCGATTCTATTCCTATTATATATACTAAATCTTCCTTATGTGTAAACATTGTACCACATTCCTTTCATGAAGAAGATCCCTTATCACTAAGTGAGCTTACAGGAGACAAAGTAAGCAAAGAGGGGAAGGAAGTAGGATTTGGAATAGGAAGACCTTCCCTTATGCCATACTAGCTTGACTTAAATGGAAAGGAGTTTTGAATAAAGGGATAGACTTCAGTACTATGCTTACATCTTATTGATAGATAAAGGTACGCCTACGAGTAAAGGAAGAAGGTACGGAAGAGAGAACGAATAGACTGGATGAGTTAGAAAAGTCTTCCCCTTCACCTTTCTGTCATAGAGGTGTCAGGTGTTCAGCATATGGCTATCCGGACGGTTCAATCAATAGCGTATCTAATCTCAGTCAGGGCTTTTAATGTTCCCAATCCCTCTCTTCCAATAGAAGGAATCTATCTGACAATGGCTGTTACAAATTGGACACCTTGCTTCATCTTCGAAGTATTTTTCCTTTCCAATATTTTTCTATTGGAGCTTCTCTCATTCCTTTTATCGAGCATAATGATGCGAATCGAGCTTTAATGAGTTCGAATATGCAACGCCAAGCAGTTCCACTTTCTCGGTCCGAGAAGTGCATTGTTGGAACTGGGTTGGAACGCCAAGCGGCTCTAGATTCAGGGGTTACCGCTATAGCCGAACACGAGGGAAAGATCATTTATACCAATACTGACAAGATCATTTTATTGGGCAATGGAGATACTTTAAGCATTCCATTAGTTATGTATCAACGTTCCAACAAAAATACTTGTATGCATCAAAAACCCCAGGTTCCGCGGGGTAAATGCATTAAAAAAGGACAAATTTTAGCGGATGGTGGCGCTACAGTTGGTGGCGAACTCGCTTTGGGTAAAAATGTATTAGTAGCTTATTTGCCATGGGAAGGTTACAATTTTGAAGATGCAGTACTCATTAGCGAGCGTCTGGTATATGAAGATATTTATACTTCTTTTCACATACGGAAATATGAAATTCAGACTCATGTGACAAGCCAAGGACCCGAAAGGATCACTAACGAAATACCGCATCTAGAAGCCCATTTACTCCGCAATTTAGACAAAAATGGAATTGTGATGCTGGGATCTTGGGTAGAGGGGGGCGATGTTTTAGTAGGTAAATTAACTCCCCAGACGGCGAAAGAATCATCGTATGCCCCAGAAGATAGATTATTACGAGCCATACTTGGCATTCAGGTATCCACTTCAAAGGAAACTTGTCTAAAACTACCTACCGGTGGTAGGGGTAGAGTTATTGATGTGAGATGGATCCAGAAAAGGGGCTTCTCTTATGAAAGAATAAGAAGTCCCCTTGAGGGAGAACTTCTTTCACGGGACTGCCTAAAGATACTCCTAATGTTAAAACAACTATGTAACTTAATGAAGGACTATGGCAGAAAATCCTTAGGCGCTTTTAAGCCCTCTTGGCAGACTATGACCAATTGGATGGTTAGAGAACAGGGCTCCCCCTCGCGCGGTTC
>NW_026607547.1:0-30000 GCF_021117445.2 Syzygium oleosum | reverse complement strand
CAAGCTCATCCATCTGTAAGAGTATATTTCTTTTACTCTCAAAGATGGATGAGCTTTTTGATGAAAGTAATCAAAAGGAGGAAGCGCAGCCTTGCCCTTATATTCGAGCATAAGCCGCGTAGTGATTTGGGATAAGCTTTCCCCACCAATAAGGGGATCTTCTATCTCTTGCTCGGCGCTCAAAGCCTCGTCTCGAGTGTTAGCTTCAGAAGGACCAGGCTGATCTTGGTCCTCGTCTGCATGAGCAATAGGAAAGAAAGACAAGTAGGGAAGTCTTAGGCGTTCGTGCTCCTTCCCGACTGCGACTGCTACTGTGCGACTGCTGAGAGATTCGAGAGATCGGAGCGCTTTCCTGTACCCGTAGCGATTGCATGCTGTACGATTTGCTATTTTAATATTAGTGATAGAACTAAGGAACTTCAGTCTGTCTTTCTGCCCGTACTGAAGTAACCGAATTCTGCTCTGAAAGTGAATTAGAAATGAAATATTTTTTTCTTTTAACAGGTTCGATCCCCGTACTAAAGGTAAAAACAGCAACTTCAGTCTCCCCTTCATCGCTCTGGTTTGCTGCTGTTAAAGGATTTGCTGTTGATTGACTGTACGAATTCTTATTATTAGCTTTCCTATACTTATTTCCTACTGAAGGAAGGAACGCTAGAGACTGTAAAGTAGAGGAACGATTGACTGCTGTTAACGTTAACGGATGATAAAGCAATCTTTCTCCCCTACCTACAAAGAGTCACTTTTGGATAAGGAACTTCAGTCTACCCTTCTTCAAGAGTAATCAAGGATCTTACGTCGATCAGGTTACCGGCCCGCAGACCCCATTTCGGAGCCATAGTAGCGGGCTCATTGGTCCCACGGCTTCTCGATCAAGTATCTTACTCGATTGAAGAAAGACGGAACTCTTCCTTATATACGATAACAGATAATGGAATAAATGAAAATCTAATGTTATTATCGGAAGATAAAATAAAAGAGGAGGTCATGATCAGACTTTCTCTTTCCTGTTTGTATGCAAAGCCTTTTATAGTCTGGATAAGTTAGAAAAGGAGTGATCACTGAACCTCGAGTTAGGAATAGCTTTGGGACCGGACGTGTAATTCAGCTCGACTAAAAGGAGAGGCTGGATGGTTTGAAGCTCGACTGTAAGGAAGAGGAAAAATGTTCGACCAGACGCGGAACATTCCGTTACTGTTTGCAAGCGGGAAGCAAGCAATGCCTCTCTTGTGGCTTGTTGCTCTGCGCTGCGATTATGAAAGGGATGGGCCATCAAAAAAAAGCACAAAATTGGCCATTCATTTTTGAATATGGTGTCTGGTTAATTGCATATGTCATTTTTCTTCAATCGAGCCAAGTTTGCCATGGACAGAGCAGGATCAGTCCTAAAGAAGTGGGACTGAAACTCATTTTGAATGTCTTCCCTTTTCTTTTGTGTATCGAGTTCGGTGGAAGATGAATATACCAAATATACCAAATGCGTAGCCTGTCAGTGAACTTGGGAATTACCTAAGCTTTAGGTAATCATCATTCGAAGCCCCCTACCACTGGCAAGTGAACCGAGCCATGTGTTCTAAGGCTGACCCATTGCCTTCTCCTGAGAGCAAGGTAAGCTCCGGTAGAAAACCACCTTGTTCCCTATCAATATGCTCGGGCTAGGCTTTCCTATACAGTGGCCTAAACAGTCTCTCTAGCCTAGGGCTAACCATCTGCTCAATCAGATTAGCCATTCAGAGTCCTGTAAAGATATTTTGAAATACTTATCCCCACTTTGGTAAGTCTGCTTTGCTGCTCTTCTCCCCAGGCACTGAACTCGGTAGTCCCACTGGTAGATCTTTGGGTTAGCTTGTCTTAGTCTTAGCAGGGCTGCTTGTGCTCTGTCTTCTTAAGAGAAAGCGCTTGCTCGCCCTCGAAATGCGATACAATATTCGTCTTTCAGTACTGGCGAATCTAATGATTATGATTATGCTATTCCTTAATTAAGGCCCTAATTCATCTTTCACCAACTCAGTTTAAAAAGCCAATCCCCTTTAAGTAGCAGTCATTCCGGGGTATTCATCCCCAGCCTTTCCTGGATTCTCTGACTCCTATTGGCTACGATTAGAAAACTGATTTAGGAAAGCTAGAAGTTTTAGGTTCTCCCCTATAGTTATGTTATCCGATACTTCTTGAGCTCATTTCGAAGGACTTTACTTCGCCAAGTCAAAAGGAAGCACATTTCGGTCTACACTGAAGATCCTGAAAAACTCAAAACAATTCAGAAAGAAAGAACTCTTCAGTTCCTTCGGTCTTAGAAAGATTGCTTCTATCCAACTCACCCAGAAAGAGCTTAGGTGCGCGTTATCCCTAGCTAGAACTATTGCACAAAATATGAGGACTATGTTTTCTAGCTGAGCTCTCTGAACCAAAATGACTACTTTCTCTGATCGGCCTAAGGAAGGATCAAACCCCTCCCAAACGTTTCACTCGAGTTACTCCTACCAGACTCTCCTTAACAGTTGAGTCCTATACCTCTCGCGAACTCAAGCCATTCTTGAAGCAAGAGCTTTAGCTGAGATTGCTGGAACATCTGAAAGGCATTCTTATCTTATCCCCTTAAGCGAGTAAGAAAGCTGTTTTCGGAAGGTATGAAGATGATAATGTTGAGGGGTTCTCCTCTACCGGGTTAGAACTCAGAAGTAGGGGTGAGTGGAGGAGACTGCTTTGCTTATACCGGATTGTAGGCTAGGGGACCGGGTTGGATTGACTTAAAGCTCTCCTAAGAAATCTGTCTTTTTCCTGACGTACTGGACTGAATGGCTAAGATCTTATCTAACTCTTGACGAAAAAGAAAATAAAGAAAAAAGTCCTTCTAGAGATCGGAGGATGCCTGGTATGAAGTTTCTCGACTGAAAGGAGAAAGGAGAGGGACGAAGTAGTCTGCTTTGATAGAACCTGGAAAAATGCCACTCTTATGCGGGATATTCTACAGGAAGTGCATGATCTACCAACTGCACGAAATGTTTGGGTAGCCTTATAAAAAGAAAAGCGATTCCTTGATCAGTCTGTGGCTCGAAAGCTTCAACTTCAGACCTTAAAAAAGGGCAATCAGCCCATGGCCACATACTTATGTACGCACACTCAAGTCAGCTCTCATTGCAATCAATTCTCCGGTCTCACACAAGGATCTGGTTATTTATGCCTTAGCCGGATTACCACCGCTTTCGTCACCACAATCACTAATAGCACAACCAATATCAGCTTTGATGACTTTAAGGCGAAGCTATTGTAGCATTCGCAACGGTTTCATCAATTGCATTCATCTACTGATACCAAGGCTTTCTTTATTGCTTATCAATCTTCGAATGATCAGCGCTCATCCTTCAATGGTCGTGGCCGTGGGAAAGGCAAATTAGGGCTTGACAGACTATCCTTACCCCCAGTAGACTTAAGATAGGAGTAAGTTGGGTCAGAAGATGGGGGAAAAAACTTGCTAGGCCCATAAGGGAGAATGGGCCCCATACCCAAAAAAGGCCCTTCCTTTCCCGCCTAACCCTAATGCCCTTACTCCAAGAGCGAGTAGCCCTTTATGAAATAGCAGCGGAGGCGTGAGCAGCAAAAGCCTCTTCTACTGTTCCTGACCCTCACCCGAGAGAGAGGGGAGGAGCTTCCTTGAGTTGAGAGATGGGTTAACAATGCTAATGGTTTTGTCTACCCTTTATTCTGATTGATATCCGAGAGTCACTGAACTTAGAATAGTGAATCCAGTTCAAGCAGAATCATAAGAAGAAGAAGCCCTTGTTGGAGTTGGAGGAAGAAGTGCTGCAAGAATGGCTATTTCCGCTCTTGGAGGAGCGAGATTTGACTACTAGAAGACAAGGCAGATAATTGATTAAAGAATGTTCATTTTCTAAGTAAGAAAGCCGAAAATAAGAAGAACGAAGAAGGGGTGCCACTACACGGTCAGTAATAGAAGAAGGAGCAAAGAGTCTGCTGTAGCTTGGCACCTCCTTATGCTAAGTCAGATCCAAAGTGCAGTGCCATTCAATGATTTAGCTGTAGATGCGGAATCATTAGTAAGGGCATGGCTTAAGCCAGCTCTTGACCGAGGGTATGACATCGCTCTTCATCTTTCTTTGTCGGAATTGGCTTTGAAGGAAAGGACTTCTTTATTATAACATAACTCTTTCCAGATGCCAAGAATATCACTCGTTTCAGAGCGGTAGGAGTGCCGCTTACATTCTTTCTGAGTGATTCCCCGGTAGCAAAGGAAGTAGCAGCAGTGCTATATATAACTGCTTTTATTAAGTAAGGAATTGATAGAGATAATTGCCCTAGCTAGCTATAGTCCGTCTCTTAGAACTGTCTAGATTCAGTTGGTCTTCCGTGAGTGAACGAAGCTGAGTCAGTTGCCTTTTATTCAAAGAGGAAGTGCCAAGTCTTTAGTTGTATGAAAAACAAGCAATCCAAGCGAAGTGGGAATACCCCGATAAAGGCGAGACAGAACAGAGAGTACACTGGGTTAAGCTCCTTTCTCAATCAGTTCAAGCATTGGCAAACCGGCCTTCCGGGAGGAAATTTCTTTGTTTACGTGAGCTCTTAGGGTGCTAGCTTCACTAATCTTTATGTAAATTTTCCTTAGGCCGAGAAAGGATTGAGACCAAAGAGTGCCCGCTCTTCTCTCTTTTGTTTCCGCTCCTGGTGGTTGAGTAGGGGTTTTAGGAGAAAGCGTAAGCGCAGCGCTTGAATCTCTTGTCGGTATGGCTACTAGTCTTGGACTGAAAGAACTCGGCGACTAGACAGCTCGCTGGACTGGAAAGGAGAAAGCCAAAACTCTAGTGGCCACAAGGCAAGAATCATCGAATCATAGCCTAGTTCCTTCGTACCCGAGGGATGAGACTTGCCAACGATGAGACTGTCACTGCTTGAGAATATGCTCTGGCACTTTCATTTCGGAAGGGGGAAGAAGAATAGGCTATCTTTGATATTGGCAAGGTAGTTCTTTGACCCACCCGAGGAGAGGTGCTTTGGTTTGGTTCGTCAGTCTGTCTTTCGGCTTGGTCGATAGAAATCTCTCCTGTGTCTTAAGCAGCAAAGAAAGATTTTCCAATCCTCTTAGGAATCAATTGAGGAACAACATTTATTGTTGTATTACTCCACGAGCTTTCTCTCTTTCTACGGCGAATGGCGCATCTCTTCCTTGCCCATGTAAGCAGTTAGCGAAATTGGAACTGGGATAGCCTCGGGTAATTCATCAATTGTTTCAGCTCTGGTTCAAATGGTTTCTGTTTCAGGGGTTAGGAAAGGCTTATCTGCTGTTTCCGCTGTTCTAGAGTCGGTAGGTGGGGCTTCTTCTTTTTCTTTCCGTGGTGAGGTTGACCTTGGTTTTGGTTCAAGAGAAAGATATTAATATTCAAGTTCCCCCCAGGCCAAGGAAAGGGACAATCAAGTATTTTTGGTTCAGCTAGCCCAATGTTAGTCGGAATAACCTTTGTTGTTGGAATTGTTAGTCGAAAGGAGTGAAGACCGGGAAATCTCTTTATTAATAGAGAAAGCACACCCGGAACCGGGGAAAGGCGATAACGACCAGGCTATCTCCGAGGCTATGGGGCACTCGCGGTAGAAGAAGAAGTTCGGAATAATGCTAGCTCAAAAAGAAGAAAGGCTATTTACCTTACTTCCCGACTTCCCCAGGGGAGGTTGAAAAAGCTGCGATTGCTTTTGTTTCAGAAGTTTCATTTGGCTTGGTTTAGTTCAGGAATTGATAGAGATTCCTAGCAGTATACTTTATTTGTTGTCGGGAAGGCTACTCTATACTAGTACTAGAATAGAAAGGATCGATCCCAGACCCCGAAATTTCCTTATATTCAAAATAGAACGCACACCGGTAAGCAGTGATTTTAACAGCATCAAATACGAAGAACAAAGAAGCATTCGAACGAAGAAGGAAGGATGCCAATTTTCGGGACTTTCCTCAAACTAGAGTGAAGTCAACAGATTGAATCGTCTGCTGTCTCTAGAAGAGAAATCTTCCTTCATGACAAATGCTACAAATGTTCTACTAAGTCGAGTCTCTATCACCCATAGGCGAATTAGACAGAATGAGTGGGTAGCTAAGGGTTAGGCATAGCAGGTCTCTTGCGGATGACTTTCGTGTGCATGTCTGTCTTTGGAATGTCGGTTGATGGCGGTGTGAATGAATGTCTTGATTGCCCGTTCTGGTGTGCAAGTCTTGCTTTCGCGCGTAGCCCTTCTTTTAAGAAATCTTAGTGAACCCTTGGGCCATTAAGAGAGTCATCTTCTAGTACTTAGCATGGTAAGCGTGCATAGCGTGCCAATCGGGCTAGCTCATAGGAGAAAAAACAGGCTGATAAGGTTTGTCGTCGGGCGAGATAAAACTTTCTCCATTCGTGACCCCTATCATACTTATAAAGAAGGTTTAGTTATATTTAGTATTAAACTAATTGCATAGATAAAGTCGTGTATTGTATCTGACGATCGGAAGGCATCTATCCCATAGAATGGTAATTGATTTAATTAGCATTACCTAGTAGTGCACTCGCTACCTTAAGAGGTAAAAAGGCTATTGCTTCTGTCTTCAATCAAGAGAAAAAAAAAAAAAGATAAGATTAGCAGAGAATTCTATAACAGACGATTTGTAGCATCCGGATGATTCAATTCCTTTTGAGGAATTAATGACCGCTGCGCACCTTAAGCGCTAGTTCTGCTTTCACATCTGGATGCTGAGATCGGAAAAGGTTCTCGTTCCCATGAATCTTGATCTGCCTCCTGGCATTGATAGCGATTGAAAGGCTTAAACCTATTTATCTATCCTATCCCTCGCTTTAGTCTTCATCGTCTGCTGGCTCCGTACACTCCCTTGTAATTCAGCGTGGCAGCGAGCACAAAGTACTGGACTATCAGGAGATCCATGTATTGGCTCCTTGGACTTGCTCAATCTGTTACGAGCACTAGCCTTTTGCGGCTCTTCAGATGACGTGTCCAATACCAATTTGAACTTCGGAGTCAACATGTTCACCGGCATGGTATCAGGAAATGGATCCTGATCCACCAACATCACATCTTTCTGAAAGTTATCTCCTGTTCAAAGCGCTACGCACCTCTTAGTTAACTAGGTTGATTGATATCTAAGGGTAACCATCGTCCTCGCTTACAAAGAAAGGTCCGTCCTCCTTGGTTCCTTAGGCGGCTATACCTAAGCCCGTTCACTCAGGATGATATCCCAGGAGAGCTCAACCAAGAGAAAAGAGATCCGGAATCGCTACTTCGGGAGAAAGGAGGAAAACGTCCAACCTTACGGAGACCGAGGGGGACTGCCGAAAAAGAGGCATAATAAAATAAGGATATGCAGACAAAGCACCCACGATATTCATATAAAGCATCCTCGACCACATGCGGGCCATCTGAGAAGGAAGAAGACGCATCTTCAAATTATAAATAAGTAAGTGCCACAGGCAAAGAAAGTAACTCAAAATAGCACCGGATAAGTAGCTCACTCCCTGCCATAAAAGTAGAAATAGTCAAACTAGAGAGTCGTTAACTCCGAAACATAAGGTACTACTATTATAAAACAAGAGTCGAGTTCATATGCAACTCATCCCACACGAAGGAGAGAGGAAGGATAATCGAACACTAAGACGAGGAGTAGGATGGTATGAAATGTGTCAGCAGTCTGGAGCTAACCGAGACTTCAAAACTCCGAGTCCAGAGAGCGGTTAGATGGAATCAGGGATCATCCGCCCTATTGCTACTTCCTCTATCCGGAAGCAGTTATGAACATTCCTGCCAGCAAGGCTGATTTACATCGGTCATTGATTGGCGACTGCTTTCTTAGTATGGCATCTTTGTTTGCTGTCCACTGGGGGTTTCGTATATAGATATAGAAGGGAGCTAACCTCTATGGGCCCGGGTATGATAATCTCTCTGCATACTTCCTGCGTTGATTGAATCTAAAAGGGCCCTTTTAGCCGCGTCTAACTAATCGTCTTTCATTCTAAGGAGCCAACCGAAAGGCGATTGCTGCTAACTATTAAATGGGTCACTATGCTTAACACATAGCCTTCTCAATCCTTCTTCACCACGGCCGAGGAAGGGGCGGATCCCGTCAGGCGTAGAGATGCTAGCTTGGGTACATGCATCTCTTGACCTCACGCCTTCCTATTTGATTCAGTCAGTCGTCTGAAAGTGCTCACTGGGCTTAAAATAGAATAGAGAGCCTATATGCTTACCGAATTCCTTTTATCCGAGGCCGGCTGTCCCCCTTCGAAGGCGTATTCGTCCCCTTTCGCCGCCCCATCGTCTGGGCTCTTCTTCGAAAATCGGACATCGAGAAAGCGCACGCTTCCCTCTTTCGAGTTCTTGATAACGAGGGGCCAAGCTACATAATCAGGAGGGTCTGGCCATCCGCTTCGATGGAGGGATAGGTGCCCGCCAAAGTGTGCTTTATTGAAAAGGGGATATGGAGCCTTGCTGGGGAATTTCCCCCCTAACTTTCTTCGGGTTGGCCAGAGAGATGAGCGCATAGTTTAGTAAGGACAGTTGCTTTCCCGAGAGCGCTCCCTCATCCATTTCTAGGCTACAAAAAGGGGATCGGATCTTGTCTTCCTCTTCCTTCTTCAGGCTGAAAAAGCCTTCTTCTTCCTTCCAACCTTGCCTACCTCTCTTGAATTGAATTTCATTCTTCGAAATCCCCTCCTCTTCTCTGAAGGCAGTCGAGGGAAGCGGGTTATGGGATGGGCTGCTAAGGCCCGGGGAGCAGAATCGGGTCAAACATCGATAGGGAGAAAGAGGTTATTGACTCTTCCTTTCCTCCCGATTGGCAATGATATCTCTTTCTTCTGCCATTGCGAGACAAGACAGCTTCCTTCGTTCGGGCGATCTAACGGGAAGGTAAGGGATGCCCTCTCTGCTTCTCCACTCGAACCATAACCTGAATTAGAACTGGAACTGGAAGGAAAACTTCTATATAGACCTAGACCTGACACCCGCATACCGCATATGCCAGTGGTTGTGGTACAGGTAGTTGTGTCTTGAATCGACAGTGAGGGCTTTAGCTCGGGGAAGGTTTGCCTGTAATCGATAGCAGAACGACTGACTCCTCCCTTTCTCCGTTATCCCAATCCGCTTTATGATCCCAGCTGGTGCTAATCTTATATCGGGCGAATTCAATGTTCAACAAATAGTTGAGCGAGGGAAGGACAAAGGGGAACTGAATATAACAATAACAAGCAAGACCAAGGGAAGGGATATGACCAAAAAGGCCTTGTCACGAGCTGGACTCGAACCAGGGGATCAAAAGACAGGCCCAGCGAACTACCATTTTTTCTGATCGTGATTTATATAACCCAGTTCGTCCCGTGACAGACTACATCTGTGGTTCGCTTTCCCTTCCTTTCTGTGGTAGCTAGGCCTGGTAGCATGGTTAACGGTAGCATGTTTGCTAGTCTTGTAGGACTAGGAGCTCTACTAGGCTTGACCGTGGGAAATTTACTTATTAAAGAAAGAATGACGTAGGTAGACTAACTAGAAGTAGTAGGAGTTCCCGTCGAAGGGCAAATGATTCATTTAGGAAAGATCAGATGCGGATAAAAGTCTGTTTGAAAGGGGGGAAACTCGAAATTTCATAGAAGAAGAATCGGGTCGACATAAACACTTTTTCGGTTAAAATAGTCTAATGAGAAAGCATCTGTTTACGTTCGTAGTTGCAATAAGTTTTTTTTCATCGAGATTTGGTTGGTCTTCAGTCGACCTTAGTTTAGTAGAAAATCGAACAAATTTCCATGTGTTTCTTGGAAAAAGCGTGACTTAGCTCAAGCAATGCCCGTCCCATGCTTTCTTCTCTAACTAGAAATTTATTTCAGAAAAGAAAGTGACATGACATAAGGAATATGGCATCGAATGCAAGCTGCTAGAGATAGAGAAGGGGCTTTGAGGGAGAAGGTCTTCTGGCAATATTAGGCATACTACTACTAATCGATTCTTTGGCCATTCGTGATCGAATACAACCAAGTCAAAGTTGTACGCCTACATAACCTTATCTACCAGACCAAGGAAGAAGGTATCAGATCACTTTAGTTCTATACACCTTTTATTAAAGCAGTTCCTTTACTGTATTTTGAATGAATTCAAGTCAGTAAAGTAGTCTGGTGGAAGAAGCCCGCATCACCACTCCTCTTCCCCCCCCCCTTTTGCTGGGGCGGGCCTCGCCTTTGTGTGAAGGCTACATTCGATTTGGAATCGAGAAAAGGCTAAAGCCCTAATTTCACTATATCAAGAATCAAATTGAAAAGATTTTGAACCCCAACTCCAAAGGAAGGGCATTTTCGGGGACTAGCCTGCTTCCACTTTCTGATGTCAGATAGACTGACGATCAGAATACAAATAAGATTAAAAAGGCCATCATTGGGGCAAACAATGCAATTGCTTCGGTGAGTGCAAAGCCCAAAATGGCATAACCAAATGATTGTTTAGCCAATGATGGATTTCTAGCCACGGAATGAATCAAAGAACTGAAGACGTTTCCAATACCGACAGCTGCTCCCGCTGAAGCAATTGTAGCAGCTCCGGCCCCAATTAATTTGGCACTCTCTAACATAAAGAGTGGAGGAATTCTCCTCACGCTACGCTTTTTCATTCAAGATTTCATCTTATGGACTCTTCGTTCATTCTATGCATCCTTCCTTCTCAATGCCCGGGCATCCATCCAATGCATTCTTTTCGATCTTCTACCCGCTTGCTTCGCATAGGCTCCACAAGCTTCGGTGCGGTACACTGAAGACCAAGCCAATCTCGACAAAGAAAAAAAAGTAAAAGCAACTACATCTCCTTCGGACCCTGAAGTGAACGGCCGCTTTTTAGAGTGTTATAACCAACAATAACGAGAAAGCTTTTTTGTTTACTCAGGCAAACAAAAAAGGGATCCGCCTCGAATCAAAACGATTTCTCCTTTCTTTTCTACGCGGAGATCTTTCTTCTCTTATGAAATTTCTACTCAGCTTGAAAAGATGCCTCAAGCCGATAAGAGCTCTTCATCATGTTCGAGAATTTCGAAAGAAGAGCTGAGAGTGATTGACCTCTCACTCACGGCACACATGCTATATGTGTGATGCCGACACCTAAGAGACTTTTCCTCCTCCCTTCGAGTTGCTGTCCAACTACGATGTGTTAAGCATATTGACCTCAATCCCAACTCTCCAGTCCACATCTTTCTTTATATAAGAAATGACTTCGTCCTTCCTCCAAGAGAAGGGGGATATCGACTGGTGACAACCTATTGGTGCAATTCCTATTTCACGCCCTATTCTTGCAAAGAAAGAACTGAGACTACCACTGCTACTAGCACGAGAAAGGGTCCGAGCGGAGCTAAGCAAGTCAGTGAGGGGTTTACTGGCCGTAAAGGGCGAAGGATACAACAAGTGCTGTTCTTGCTCTTTCCCCTTTCGGGGTTGGAATGGTATAAATAAGGTTATGCTGGGGGGTGGGGGGTTGTATACGGTACGGTGGTTTCAGTAATAATAAGAAAAGTACGGTTCTAGCAAGCAAGTAAGCCAATCAGTGCTGCTGTTCTGTTCCTAAAAGTCGTTCAATCCCACCCGATAAAGGCATAGGCGATACGGCGATACAGTGATAGAAAGTCCTTCCTTCAGTCCCTCAATCAGGCCTTCATTCAGCATCATTCAGTGCCTTTAGTCAGTCAGTCAAAGAGTACGAATACCAGCTCTAGTAGAATACCAGTACCAGCAGCATGGCATTCAGTAAACAAACTACTCTTCCTTGTGGAGAGAGAGGAAGCTATGTTCTTACCTGTCTGAAAGAGTTATAAGAAGCTGCTGCTTTCCCGTCCCGCCTTTTCAATTTGAAAAGGGATATGAATATTTGATAGCGCAGAAGGGGAGTAAAGACAGAATGAAAATAGGTGGAGAATCACATTTCTTAATAATGCCCAAAGCCCTATAGCCCTTCGGACTAAGTCATGACCATAGGATCTCACAGTGTCGCAATGAGTTAAGGACGAGATAGGGTGTCCAGTCCTATTGGTAGGGATACCTATGCCACCTGTCTTTTTTATCCCAGGCATACTGCTTAGCAAAGCAAACGGTAGGTCATAGACTGGAGCAGACAGACCCTGCTACATCGCGATCGTGAGAACTCTCTTCAAGCGGATCAACAAAGGCGAGATCAGCTCACTTGCCCACCGACTCAATCAATCGGAGGTTTTTCTTCCTTTTCTTCGGAGTGGCAAGCAGCAGAAAGAGAAGGTCCAACTTAGGCGTCAGGCTTGCTTGGGGAAGGGTCATCGTTCTCGGCTGTCCTATGTTTGTTGTACTTATGCAGGAGGAGCTCAACCCCGCTAACGCCGTGTTTTAGGGTTACGATGAGCTGGGGCCTTTGAGAGACTGAGTTGAGAATAGCGCTCGCTATCTTTCCAGCCATAGGTATATCTGCTTACTTATCTAGGAAAAGGTCTTTCTTTCCTTCTGCGGATTCATATACTTAAGACTTTGAAAGAGCTTCCCCAGGTCTACCCCATTTGATTGAAGAGTAAGACTACGTTCCTTTGTTATTGAAAAAGAAAGTAAGGACCTCTTTTCTTCTATCTGCTGCACCTATTTCGGATTCAGCTCGAAAAGCATACTTTTCTCTATATCTATCCGCCATCTGAGAAAAGAAAGTCCTGCTATATATACTGTATTTTATCCAGGACCGCTTGCTTCTGATCCCGCTTTAGAGTCTGTGACGGTTGATGATCCTCAGTCGCAAGGTCTTAAGGAAGAAAGAAGGTCTGATGCCTTTCTACTTTTGAGGGCGGGGAGTTCATGCAAAGGCTTTCAGAATGAAGATAGCGTGGAATATTCTGAAACACAATAATCTCTGATCGGAATTCTTCAAAGAGAGGGTTCTTGCCTCTACGCACTTATGGGATGCTCTTCCTAAAACTGGGCACTAACGCGCGCCTGGGCTAGCATTTGTGCAGTTGCAAAATCCCTAATTTGATTGGTGATGGGGGACTTCTGGCATTGGGGACATGCCTCTCATTGATTCAACCACCCAAGTTCGTTCCCAACCATTCATGAAGTCTTTCTTTATAATAGAGAGTTTCTTCCGCAACCTCACTTCTATAGTAGAGAGTAGCATTCGTAAAACAAACAAATAAGAGAGAGCAGTTTGGGGGGCTTTCTAATAATGATCTCTTTAAGCTATCTGGAACAAAAATCACTTTCTTTCTATAGGGAATTTGGTTGCATCCTTTAAGGGGGCGGCTTTCGAGTAGATTTTCCTCTTGTATATCTCATTCTACAGAAAGTTTAAATCATATTTTCGTCAATAGTGGGATTGCAGGAAGAATTATATATAGATAGGGACTTTTAAAGTCTTTTCAATATCCAAAAGAAGCTGGAATCATAGCTTTCGCATCGGCAAGGAGTCACCTCTCTCACCAGACTCGTCCCTTGTTTTCTTGTATGGGAAACCCATTCTTTAATGAGAGAAAGAAAAGAGTTTTTGAAAAGCCTTTCTCAAGCTCATCCCAGGGATGGATGTAATTCATGCGAGACCAAAGGGAGCCATACCAATACTGGCCTTAAAGCTATTATTGTAGGCAAACTCTGCAAGTGGTAGGTAAGCATCCCAACTACCTGGAAAACCATTAAACAAGCTATTAGCATATCCTCTAATGTTTGTATAACTCGCTCAGATTGTCCATCTGTTTGTGGGTGGAAGGCAGTACTAAAGTGTAGCTTAGTTCCCATGGCTTGTTGAAATCCACTCCAAAATCGCGAAGTAAACCTAGCATATCGGTCAGATACTATGCTTATAGGTACGCCATGCGGCCTCACAATCTCATCCACGTACAACTTAGCAAGTCGCTCAGGAATCCAAGTAGTTCGAATTGGTTGGAAGTGCGTTGACTTTGACTATTGATGAGACAACTATCTATTCTTGATCCATCAGAAAGAAGTCGATATGTATCTGATTACTTCCTTGGCTTCATACTTTCCGAGGTATAGCGCCCCGGAATACCATCGAGAAAGAGCAATAAAACAAGGTGGGAATAAGATCTAACAAATGGGTAGGACAACCAAGAGCAATTCAATGGCTTTATGAGATAATCGGTATACTTTCTGCGTAGGCAGTCCCAGCGGTATCCAATCAATGTAGTCAGCGGAACAAAGGAAAGAGGAATGGGAGAAGTTTTAGAGGAAGATCTAAGTACCGAGAGGGAAATGGAGCTCGAATCAATATCATTCTACACGCACCCACCATTCGATAGCAGCGACCTCACCACGCATCATTACCACCAGCCATTTCACTCGAATCTGTAGTAAGCAATATCCTTCGCAACTAGAGGAGAAATATTCTTATTTTCTTTATCTTTCTTGGCATCAACAACCTTAAGAACCATAGGTGCACCAACCGAGGCAGAGATTGGGGTGCAGTGACCGTACCCGAGATAGATCTGAACCGACGGTTGCGGAGAATAGGTGCAACGGGGATTCTTTTCTTTCGGCTCTCGTCCTTCATTCACAAGTGCCTACTTCTTTCCCTCTATACTTTTCCTACACGGATCGAGGTTCTATTCTTCCCTTTCTGGTTAATAGATGAAAGAAGCCCCATCTTCTATAGTATAGCTTCTTTTTGTTTGGATGTATCTGCTAATGCGTCTTTGGATGCCTCTGCAGATTCAGGTGCTCCAGTTGCTTTTTTCCAGTGGAAACTTCTGTTCAATATTACTTACCTGTGGAACTATCAAAAGTCTATTCCTTTGATTCGACGGATGAAAGAGCGCATAATTCATATGTTGCTTCTTTGGACGCGGAAGGATCAGGATCCCTTGTTTCGGTAGAAAGAAGATCTGTTGTTGGTTAGTAAGTCATGGGTGAGTAAATAAAAAGTAGAATATGACATCATTTTAAGCTGTTGGGTACGAAACTAGACGTTCCTTCGCCTCTTCTTCTTTTTGTGCCACATTCAAGCAAGAAAAAAGCTACTCTTCTTAGCAGTTGAACAAGTGAATGGAATGATTCTTCCCCGAGGGTGACTTCACTACCTGATCCTCATCTCTTGAACTCGTTCTGGCAGCTAGTTGAATGGCACCGGCATCTCATCTAGTCTAGATCGATTCCCAAGAGTTTCTTCTCTATAAGGCGATTTGGCCCATTTTATCTTTCCTCTTTCTCTTCCTGGAAATAAGGCAAGCCTTTCTTTATCACGACGGCCTTCCTTTATTCGGAATGAATTCGTCTCAAAAGAAAGAGCTAGCGAACCACACCAATTCCATTCCATTTCTCTCAGACAGAGCAGGATAGCTGCCATCAAGCTGCCCCTTTAGAGCGAGGGCGAGACCAATGCTATCAAGAAGAAGGAAGAATAGCCTTTATGCCTTAAGCCTTGAGCTAAATCATTGACCTTGCGCCTGGTTTGATTATAGGACATTGCCGCATTTCATCTCAAAGAGGATCTAACTCTTTCTTTCGGTAAAGGGAAGGTTTAAATACTTTCCTGAGCGTGATGCCACTCCTTATCCTTACTACAGTAAAAGTCTATGCAGTAAAAGTAGCTACTTTTGTTTTGCTTTCTTTTACCCCAAAAAATTGGATAAGTAAGACATCTGCCATAGACGTCAGGTCTGTGTTCAATCGAGAGAGGTACACGTTGTCCTTTATCTGGTGTGCTTCCTTCTTCTAGCTATGATCCCATCGGTATAGTAGGATGATTACCTTCGCACACTTACTAATCTTAAAAAGGCAAGGAAGAAGCGAAAACATGGTTTTCATGTGATTAACTTAGGGAAGATTCCTAGCTACTTAGAAGGCATCGTTTCAGTGGTAACAGTATTGCCGGCTTCAAAATCGACGAGGATTTTCATTTAAAGCCCGCCCTCTCACTATATCTTTATAACGAGCTAATATCCTAAACGGTGGGCGTGGAGAAGAGCATGCCTATTTCCTACTTTGAGGGAGAAAGCTCTGGTCGAGCACTACGATGACAGGTAGTCATTTTCCCAGACGGTTTCGAGTAATCAAACCATGTTTGTCTAAAAATAATTAAACGACACGACCTACTTCATTAGGCATACATATTTTCCGAGTAGAATGAATACTTTAACCTATGACCTGAAGACTCGGGATAGATTTTTGAGTACGAACGAACTGCTCGAAAAAGGCACGTAGGCTAATTATAAGATTAGCTGTTTTACTTTAGAATCACAACCAGTTCCAGAGTTCATGAGAGCTTATCCTTTCCTTTTTAGACACAAACCGATGATCTTTTGCTCCCTAGAGTAAAAAAGTAAGGAAAAAGAGGAGTTGAGAGGGCGTCGTCAACCCGGGTTTTTTATGAAAAAAATTATCTGTCGACAATAGAATAAAAATGACAGATCGAGCGAGAGGTTGAGCGTTGAACCATTTCAAGGAGCCAGAATCCCAAAATGAACGGCGGCTCCTTCCCGAAGGTTTCAGATTGTAAAAAAGGATAAAAATTTTCAATGCTTTAAGCACTCGCTAGCCCTTATTGACGATCGAGTTGGGAAGAGAGTGGCAGGTGAGCATGCCGACGATGGGTAGAGGCCCTAGTATAGGTAAGCCCGAAAGGCTGCCAAGACTAGGTAGGGGTACTACTAAATCTACGAAGGAAGGCCTCTATCTATCAGGCTAACAAATCTGCTTCTCTATGGGAAAAATCGAAACAGCTCGGGGAGAAAGCCCCCGAACCCTCTCTTCTTTTTCCTTGTGTTAGACCGTTCGTGACCCATACGTCTGAGACGGCGAGCTACTACTTAGAAGTACTATTTCTAAACGAACTATCTGAATGGAAAGGTCCTTCATTCCATTTCTTTATTCTGAACGGAGTGAGGGTTTTCAATCTTACTGACGGCACGAAGGAGATTATAGACCAACTAATGGACTAGTTTAAGAAAGAAAGGGATTCTACCACACACAGCTTGCTTCGAGACTGAAAGGAAAAGTGATCCTATTCCTCACTGCTCACGAAAGATAGGATTGGAGACTGAGGCCCGAGACTGGAACGAAGCATGGATTGGACGACGATACCGACCGGGACTAAAGGGTTACTGGACTGTATAAGGTATACCGTTGACCGAGCGCAGTGAGGGAAAGAAGAGAAGTAAAGAAAGCATGAAGTAAGTAGAGCGTGAAGTAAGCACTCCTGTAAATAGAAGAGTTGTCTTATGGGCAGATATTCTATTTACCAACCCCTTCTTCTCCCCGGAAAAGAAGGGCTAGGTTCTTGTCGGGATTAGTTAGTACGAATACGATGTTAGAGAATCCAAAGAAAGTGATTGACCTCTCGATGCTTTGAATAGCTATCTTTTTCGAGCTAAGCAAGCAAGTAAACGACTTGAAAGCCCTTGCTGATCAATCCCAAACTGCCGTAAGACTTTCTCACCAAGGGAAGGGGATTCGGTAAAGTCTTCCGTGGCTGACTCTATTTCCTTGATTCGGTTTAGTAGGAATGGGAAGTATCTGCCCCTTGTGCAAGAGCTTGAAGATGACTATTACTATAGGAAGAGGTTAGCGCTTTGGTTAACAAAACCATTAGATTAGGAAGGAAACTCTTTTCCTTGCACTAGAGATGCAAGGAATAGAAAAGCATCCCACGTTCCCACTATGCGGTAATATAGGGACTGCCTCTCTTTCCAGAAGCAAGAGGAGCATGGGCGGCTTCGCACCTTCTCAAGCGCTACGCCCGTTGGAAGGGACCCAAGGAGCGGTAAGAAGACTTGCTTTCTGTCTCGCATGGATAAGAGTCAGTTGCGTACCTGGCTTGCTTGGAGAGTGAAAATCCTTACGCGGTAGACCAATAGCAGCGGATTCAGTCCTTTCCCTTCTTTCTGACTTTCATGCCCTACTTGCCTGAGATAGAGATCAAACAAAAGCTGAATGCCCGAAAAAGCAAAGACAGATTCAAAAGTAAAATGCACCGGGATCATTTGTTGATACTTCTCTTGAATGGACAGTGGAATTACGGTGGAAATGATCAAGTCAACCATAGTCCTGCTACTAAGACTAAGTCCTGAACCAATGCGACTAGAACCCCCGTATTCGCATTCTCTTTCTCCGAATGCTTCAAGGAAGGCTAAGAGAAAGAAGTAAACGAGCAATAACACTTTTTCGCGCTCAATCCCTTGCTTGTTCTAAAACTTCTTACTAGCAGCTCTTCCTTTACACCTGAGAACAATCTATTCTTTTTCACAGCAAACCATGAAGAGTCGAAAGAGTTCACATATGTTGAGAGCTTGCAGGCAGAAGAATAACTAAAAGCTGTCCGATCCAATGCAATCTCAATCACTACTTGTAAACCTGCGAAAAATGCGAAAGGAGCCCTCATCCCCTCTCTCCTCTCCCACTCCACACCTGAATAGATATAGGGTGGCCTCGCCTTGGAAGGCTACATTCGATTTGGAATGGATCTGTAAAAGGCTAAAGCAGCCCTACTTTCACTATGCTATTACTGGGTGGGACTACTCCACTACTGGGAGAGACTGACTGACTTACTGATCCAGATAGAGCAAAGACTGACGGTGAGGCTTCTTTCATAAGGTGGGCAGGGCTATTCCTTTCTCTTCCTGCTTCCGTAAATGACAAAGGGAGAGGGTTGGTATTCTCATCAAGGTTTATCCGGTCGCTGAGCTATTCTTCGCTCCTGGCGGACCATTACGTGTACTGTCTACTCTGCTCTTTATGGAAGAGCCGACTCCAGAGGATAGGTATGGACAGTTCGGGTGGGGACCTGACCCGACAAAAGCTCTTTTTCGTTAAGATAAAGAGGTATCTGGCGAAACCAAACTGAGATCTTGGAGCAAGGACGTTGAGATCAAACATGAACCTGTCCGAGCCGGGAGCAGTTGATCCGTATACGTATACTTCGTAATGGAAACTAAACCTTCAAAAAATAGATTGGGGAGAGAGCTTAGAGGTGTGCACTGAAAGGGGGATCTTATGTCATATGCTGCTCGAAGGCGAGAAGAAGTTTCATCGAATGCTACTTTCCTCGATGAGGGACCACCTAGATCGGATTATAAAGCAGTGGACTACTCCCAGTTATCGACTTCAAGCGGGGAAAGCTAATTCAGTAGTTGATTTGGGAACGAGTCGAGCATTTGAAACAGGAGAATAAAGGCTTTTTAAATATATCATCTATCGGTTGAAAGAACCAGATTCGTGGCAGATGATATATTTAAAATACCAAAAGGTCATTTGGTTTGGTTTATTCTTTGACTGCTCTGCTCCCCCCAAAAAAAAGAGAGACTGATTCTGACTATCCCAATTCAGGAAGACGGAAATCGCCGGTTGGGTTGGTTTAACCAAGAAAGACATGGGAAGAACCGGGCATTAAGGAACTGAGCTCTCTCTGACACTAAAATTCCTTTATTCTTTGAGCTCTTTCTTCTTATACGAATATAATCCTCTTGGTTTAGGGTGACTAAGCCACTTTGTTTTTGTTGGTTGGTAAGACGAAAAGACTGTAAGATAGTACGTTTCGGGTGACGCCAGCAACAAGAAATGGGGGATCTCTGTTGAAACCTGGCGAGCACAGCATTCCTTTATCCTACGAAGAGGATGGAAGAGGCAGTCTGTTGGTGGGTTGAACTAGTTCCCGCGACTGGTTTCAGGTATATTCAAGCGAACGGAGCTAGATGGGATCTACGCAGCGTTCCTCTTATATATGATGCCGTTCAGTCGGTTCGGTTGCGTCCTTCTTCATTCCAGGATGAGAGGAGAGGGTGTAGGAATCGAAGGAAGTTCGTGTCTCGCTGGCTGCGGTGCGAGATAAACCTACATCTTCCACTCGTCATGAGGGTGGGAATCCATTCCAGCAGTCCTTCAGGGTGTCCCGTCCGAGGTGAAGCGAAGGATGCTCTAATACGACGCATCATTCCTCTACTTTCAGAGTCGGGGGTCATCGCCCATTTCTATACTATGTTATACGTGCCGTTATTCTGTATTCACAGATTTGAGTTCGAGTGTAAGAGTGAAGAGTTTACTAACAGTCTACGATTCACGAAATATCATAAGAGAAGAAAAGTTCGTTCACTGTCTCGCGACTTGTTGGTTAGTAAGAAAGTCAACTCGGTCCAGTGATACTAGTTTGATTAGATAGCTAAGTAAACACGAAAGAACGGGATCAGTGCCCCAAGGCCCGAGAACGGTAACCTTGCGAGGTTGGGAGTCATATCAGTGAATGTTCTTGTCTTCGCTTGCTCTACTGATCTGTCCATCTAAGTCTCGTTATTAGCAAGACTTCCAAGCCTATGTGGATCGGCAGTGTGCCCTTTTTTAGCTATTGTTTTGTGATGTGATGATAGACATTTAGGCAAAAAATTCCGAGGAAACAATCAAAGAGGATTAGCAATCATTCGACAGTTGTGATTCCGCTTTCACTAGTAGAAGATATCCACGCAAGGAAAGGAAATGTATGCAAACACGGGGTTTTCTAAAAGGATTGGAACTAGGCCAATGCCAATCTCATCTATTGCAGCAAAGAAAGAGGAAAGGGGCGAAGCGGTTACCTAATAACATCTTCGTTGTTGTAACTATCGATGAATACTGGTAATTATCTTTCTCGATGCGAATCATAGTAAGGAAGTTGACAGACTGTTGATCAAACCCGGGAGAGGAATTAGATCCGGCTATAGCCTAAGAGATGAATAAGTCTCCAAATGGAAATACCCGATTAATTACATAGTGTCGGTTCCTGTTATTGCCAGCAAGCATTCCTTTAGCAAGTAATCCCTTGAGAGGACCTTTTGGCTGATCTGAAGAAGTGACAGACTTTGGATGAATGCCCAACCCAAGGGCGACAGACTTCAATCGTGACAGGAGCGTCGGAAGCTCTTCAAAGAGGAAGCAGTAAAAGTATAAAGCAGCGGTAAACAAGGAAGAATCCGCTGTTTTCAAGAACAAGAATACGCTGTTAGGAATCGATTTCATCACAAATGAACATATATTATCTTATATAGATGGGGAATAAGGGCTGTTAGGACAAATCCGCTGCTAGCAAGACTGCGCTGTTATCGTTTAGCTTGGCACTAGGAAGAGGAAGAGTCTCTATCACCCATAGGCCCAATAGACTGATTTAGTGGGTAGCTCTTTTTTAGCGATTGCGCATTGCCGTACTTTGTTTAATAAATATCTCTTATAGGTTAGCTCTCTGGTAAGCGATCAGAGTTGGGTCAGCGGTAGAAGTGTGGACAGCGAGTCCGCAAACCTGAATTGAGGCGAGTAGCCGGGTAACGAGTGAAAGCTCTGGCTCTGGCCCGCATGACAGGGAAACTAGCACCCGTAAGTAAAAAAACCTTAATTCATGAATTAGCCAGCAAGCTAGGAGTTCAAGTCACAGTAGTAGTTCGTAGGCAGGGATGGCAGCGAGCAACCACCGGAACAAGACGAAAGAATAGGGCAGCCCACGATGACTTTAGCTAAGAGAACAGCTCCACTAAAAGACAGAACTCTCGCTCAAGAAAGGAAGGCGGTAGCGAAGGCGATAGAGATTCATTGGAAAGATGACCCTTGCCAGTTGAGAGTGGAGCCTATCTATACAGAAATAGAACTTGCTTAATTAAAATGCCCGAATAGAAAGTCAAGAATCTTACGTCTTTAGATCTTCAATCGGATTCTTGCTCACCATCCTTCTCTCCTTCCTTTTATGCCATTCAAGGGCCTGTTTGCCAATCTAATTGATTGATCTTCCTCTCTATGGGTAGCCCGAAGGAGTTCCTTTTCCAGCGGATCGAGCGGGAATTGAATTCAATGACCAAGTTGCTATATCGAGAACGAGTGGTGAAAGCCCCTTAGGGGACCTTTCGAAATTGCCTGTTGAGCTCGCTCAAATGCAGGATAGCGGTGCCTATAAGGAAGTGAAAATCAATATAATAACCAGATTCCAGCCGTATAGTTTATATTGGCTCTTAGACAGGAATTTCTTTCTCAGTTCGTGGGATCGGCATCAGCAATCTCATCGATTGAGTCTCATCGGACGAAGGTATAAATGCAATATAAGAGTAGGGAATCGCCCTGTCTTCGAGAGTGAGCAGTAGAGCCGATCTTCTTCTTTTGAATCGAGTAGGAGGTCTAGTGAATGGAGGTAGCTGTGTCGGAAGGACTAGTAAATAGAGAAGAAGACGTCCGTCCCCCTTCTTATAAAACCCATTGAGTGGACCATCCTCTGTATATAATAGGTGAAGAAGGGCAATGTCACTTGTAAAGCTCTTTCGTCGACTCTTTCTTGATGTTCCAAACCTTCAAAGAAAGGTAGGAGAAAGGGTGTAAAAGATAAGCCTCTGATTCGCCCTGGAGTAGTCAATTCTGAATTATCCTTCTTTCATAGGTGCAAGAGGGATGTGCCCATTTCACTGCTTGAGGAGGAAAAGGAAGATGACTTGCAAGCCCTATTGCTGGGGACTTCGAGATGGATGCCCGGGATGCAAGGTCAGTTCCAAGATGGATAGTCGCTCCTGACTGCGGTCAAGTAACTACAATGCCTCTACAATTAAGGTCGACGGCAGCGAAGAAGTAAAAGTAGAAATAGAGCCCGACTCTGATCTCATTCTTCGAATTATCCTCTAGGGCGAAGTATGGTTCCCCAGGTGCTGTACGGAATTCTGTTAAGGATCTCCGCTTGAATCAAGTAGTAGACTCGAATGTCGACAAGCAAGTAGACAATCTGATTCCTTCGGTGCCAGATCGCTAGGCAAGGAGAGAATCTGACTGTGGGATGGGACTACTTCCTTGGATGCCGGATCACTAGGTGACAGTCTCTTTCAATCAAAGGAGAGCTGCGGTAGAAGAAAAGAAAGTGGATAGGCACGGGAGCGGAATAGACAGATTGTGTCATGGAAGTACCGACCTGAGGGACTGACTTTGAAAGGTCTCTTCTCGCACTTATCCAAGGACAACTTCTTCGCTCAAAGACTTCTTGCTTGTCTTCCCCCGGTCTTTCGACAACGGGAATGAAGTTCAAAACACTCTTTCTAGCAGACTCGTCAGCGGCTGACTCTTCCTTCTTATTGCATGAATCCCAAACCCGCCATTTTCATCTTCTTTTGTTGTCTTTTTGTCTGTCTGTGTGATCTGATCTAGTCATGCAGTGGCAAAGGAGAGCGTGAAAGTTACCCGAAAATTGAATGGTAGTGAAATCCATTGACAACGGATTTCGAGCAGGGTCCTCTGCTGGCATATTCATTCTTTTTCTTTATTATGGCCTTTCCAGTCAGTTTCGAACTTGCTCCTAATCAACCCGCGAAATTAGTAAACCTTCGAGCGAGTCCCGCCAACGATTCTCATAACTAGGTCCGGAAGAGTTCATCACTAGGTACCTATCTAGATGCGAGGGTTACTCAACTCACCTACCTATTTTGTTTTTCCGGCACAGCCCAAAAGGCAAGCTTCAAGGTGATCGAGTGATTGACGAGTAAGTTCGATCCTTCCCCATTCTCTCTCTCAGAAGCAGAAGTCTGTATCGAAGTGTCATTCTCCTCCAGTCAATTCCTTCCATCCATATGACCGAGGCCTTATCACGAGCTGGGCTCGAACCAGCGCTCTCCAGATGCATGATCCGGATTTCAACCTTTCTGATCGTGACTTGGTGACCCGGTTCGACACGGTGGTGCCTACGTCCGGGGTTCTTTTTTCACCCTGCTCCAAGCTTCCCCCTTAAATTTATCATAGATGAAAATTCACTTATGTTGTTTAATGAACATAAGGAATTCTTTATAGAACTGGCTTTGGTCTTGCCAGGAAACCAGATCTTGATAAACACGTAAGTCGAATTGAAAATCCGAATTAGGATTCCCCAGGTTTCGAAAAATGGGTCAAGGAGACCAACCGAAATATTCCCAGGAAATTTATCCCATTTTTTTCCAATAATTTGGAAAGCTCGAAGCATGTTGCTTCTTTGGTTTTCCACTGCAAATCCCAGTAGAGAAAATCGGGCGATTTTCTTTGTAATTCCTCCCGGGTTTTTGACAGCATCCCGTGGGGACAATATTGACCAACGGTTTTGGATCGAGTAGGTTTATAAAACAAGAGTATATGTTCGTAGATTTCTTAAAAATCTCGTTTTTCTAGATATAGTGGAAAGAAAAAAAAAGAGAAGGTCAATTGCAAGTCCGGGGAGGATTTTTAGATAAAATCGAAGGGAAGCCATTTGGAGAATAAATCCCTTCGAAAAGGAATTTCCCTTTCAGATGGGTCCACATCGAAAACAAAGGGGAGAATGCCGCTTTATAAAGAAACTAATCTTTATAAAAAAATAATAAAGAGCAAACGAACCCCATTATACAGATGATAGGACAGGGCTAAGGCAGTAATCTCGACGGGGATTAGGATGAACTTTGATGAATAAAAGAAGGAATTGGTATAAATTATCATAGTGAAGCAAATCAAACCTATTTTCAGACAAAGAAGAAAAAAACAAAACTATAGTGGCTAAGAAAGCCCCGGAGATTCTAAGGGAATTGGAAACGTCGAAGTAAGCTGTGGCTTATAAATAGGAAGATGAGGAGATAACGGGCGAAGGATATTCATGATATTAGGGTTGGATCTCTCTTCATTCGCTCTGTTCGTGGAGCGGCATACCGAAAAAGAAAGCGGAGGCCCGCCATCTGCTAGCATTGTGGATTCTTTATCAATGGCCCACCTTTCTTTGAACCTTGTCAATGATCGAACTTAAAGGCTTCAACCTATTCATCTATCCTATCCCTCGCTTTATTTCACCGAAAACGCATACAGTTGATTCCACAGAGGTACCACGGCATACTAAGTAATGCCTGGACTTCCGCAAAACTTATTGCCTAACCTACTGGAGGAAGGAAAAAAAATAACTTAGCTGGTTTTTTTGTCGACAATCGGAACCTGAGAATATTCAAGGACCCGTTACCCGGCAGGGAAAACCAACAGCACAGAGGCTCCTGCAGCAAGAGGAGCCAAACACGATTGTAGAAAGATACCGGAAGTTATACTCAAAACAAGGATCAGCGGTACTCTCCGAAGCAAGCCCTGAAAAAAAAAGGTGCTTTACACTAATTGTAGTAAGAAAACACGGGACAGGGCCTCGGCCTAGGCAGTGATCAAAAAAAATAATCATCAACGATGATTCGAAATCGAAATTATATGTAAGGAAATTCCTACAGAGCAGGGGAAAAAATACAAGAATGAATCTACGGAAAATGGGGAAAATATCGAAATAAGCCGCTTCTTCACAGCTCGAATAGGAGATTTCATTTTAGGATTCTATCTGTTATGTGCGCTTTTCGCCCGCCGACCGGCGACGGGCTGGGCTGGCACTTCGGCCCATCACATCAAGGTGACAGGATTCGAACCGATGGCCCTCTGTACCCAAAACAGATGCGCTGACCAGACTGCAATACACCTCGTTTCACCCACTCCGAAGCATATAGATCCACCATAGTGCAAGAGCGCTCCCATTTTTTGGCTTCCTCTTTCACTTGAATTTCAAAATCCGTCTCGCTCCCCGGCTACCTTTCCTTTGGACCCTTCGCCCGCTTAGAAGTGGGGATTCGAACCACTGACACAAGGATTTTCAGTCCTTTGCTCTAACCAGCTGAGCTACCTGAACCACTTTCCTAAAGTCTGTTTGATTCATCGAATAGCGCCCCCTTGACTAGTAAGGAAAAGCCCTTTACTAATCAAATAGTTAGGGCTTTTTAGCTTGTTCGTCAAGCTTTCGAGCAGCTCTTTCAACTGCCGCCTAATCTCCCAACATGCTCAAGAACCGAGAGCCGTCCAGGGCTGGACGGTTGGAGAGCTTGCTTATAGAAAGAAGATAGGCCGGTCAAACAAAAACAACGCGCAACGGGCTCTCCGCTCCTAGTCACTAAGTAGTGCTATTCTGTCCTCCTAGGGACTCCACCAAGAGGTTCTTTCTCTCACGTCATTTCGCCCGCCCGTTCCACTTCCGTGCCGGAGGAAATGGGATTCGAACCCATGATACAATCTTCTTGTATGTCGATTTAGCAAACCAATGCCTTCAGCCACTCAGCCATACCTCCAAGTTGTTGATCGGAATTGGATGTGGCGGGTTTGGTTGGTTGCCCGAAGGGCTATCTGATCCGATCAACTTCGTAAGCCGTAGCGCGCTAGCGCGCGTACTCTTCCTCTATCTATGAGCGAGACTCCATCCAAATCTGCCATTCGTTGGGCGAGGCCTTCTCTTCTATGAAGACCCCACCGCTGAATGATGAACTTTGCCAGTCTTCGCCTTCCTTGTCCGACCAGGAGAGGACACAGGGTCAAGCCAAGCCCTTACCCGCCTGAATGGAATTCTGCGTCTCCTTCGTCTGGTCGAGAAGGGAGGGGAACTGGACTGTGCACTCCTCTATTACATTACATTACGGATAAGTCCATTCTCGTCATGATCGATCCACGTGCTACCGTAGTGCCCGGAGAACCAGGCTTGCTTAGCAACTAAAAGCTAGCTTACTAAGGCGACGGAATTTCTCGTTGATTGCACGAGCTAGCCAGCAAGTCGCTTCCGGGTGACTAATCTCCCATCGCTAGAAAGCTCCAATCGATCTTCTTTCTTCTGGTTTCAAAACTCTAACCAACCGGTAAGCAAAAGAAGCAAGCCAGCTTCGGTAGTGGTAGTAGCTTCAAAGGAATTGGTAGTGAGTCTTGAATAGAAAGGCCATAATGTATGAACTCAACTCCATGTTCAAGAGCTTGAACAATGAAGCAAGCTTGACTTTCTGGTTTTCATCATTGTCGATAGAAAGAAGGAGTGTTTTAATTTCCTTTTGTTTGCCGACCGAATCCCATCTTCTCAGTTACATGCCGATATTTGGCCTGTTTTTAGCTTTTCATTTAATTAGCTCTAAAAGAGAGTAGGACTGAAACTGCTCCTCTTTCCATTTAATCTCGTCGACAAAACTTACCTCTTTCAATCTTACCCTAACGAAACGATTCTCGACTCTTAGAACAATCAATCGAACGTGCTGTGGCGCTGGGCGTAAGGGCCTGTTCATAATCCCCGGCTCAAATAGCTTGCTTGACTGATTAAGATGAGGTGGCTTTCCCTCTGGTTGGAAGTCAATGTGGCTCTTGCTTGAGCTTATATTCTTTGCTCAGTTTTTCCTTCTTAGGGCATAGGGCGAAGATAAGATACTTTGTTGCACTCATTCATTCCGGAAAGTTACTATGCTTCGCGCCTTCCTCTAACTAGTTCGTCTCGCTCTCATCCAGCAAGCTCTTGAATTACCAAGGATTCAAATCATTTCGTCCCAATCCCAAGTGGGAATGTCAAAAAGCAAGGTTGATAGTGTCATGATTATAGATTATACCAGTCAGCCCAAGACCTTCAGAGACTTGAGCGGAGGAGTGGGTAGCGAAAGAAGACAAAGGCTGTGCTCGACTTCACCCCACCTTAGCCAACTTATCAGCCCCATTCTTGCCCTGACGAAAGGTAAAGGTATGGACACTCCCAGCTAGTAGAGATCGGCAATCTAGACTCATCAATGCAAAATGCCATTAGGATTCAGAGAGCTATCCCCTGATCAATCGAGGGTTTTCTAGTCACTAAGAAGAGGATAAGAACATTCATGAATAATGAATCTGATATAATGAGTGATAAGAAGTATAATGAGTGATAAGAAGATCTTTTCTTCATTCATACTTTAAGGGAGGGATTTGTTTTTGTTATGTTTTTCTAAGAAGTGAAAAAGCCCAGTCTTCGTAGACATGATAGTACGCCTCTTTTTCCTAGTAACTAACAATCTATCTATTATAGGAATCAATCTCCCGAGCAAGAAGTCCAGCTTAAGCCCTATCTTTGCATCTTTGAATGTGGGAATTTCCTTCCGCCTCATAGACATTAAGTTTAGCTTTAACTCCTTTCCGTGGATGTGCTTTCTTATCGCTTTCTGTACCTTAGAAAGCAGTTTAACAAGACTTTCAACGATCTCAATTTTATTTATTTGGAAATTGGAGTGAAAAGGGTAAAGGCCTTTGAAAGATATAGGAGAATATGTGAATCTTCTTTCTTTCCTAGTTACCTAAAAATGCTAGGCTATTCCTTTATCTTAACGTAGATCATCTCCGATCAGGGATTAGCGGGTTATCACTCCTCGATTGAGTATAGGAACTTGATTCCGGGAATGAGTTAGCCTATAGTATAAGAATATTTCAAAGAGTATTCCCTCATTGAGTATGAAATTCTCGTAGTCTACTATAGGAGGTAATCTGACTTGAATCGATTCAAGTTATTTCCAATACCTTATTGACTGAAGTAGGATAAGACCTGTCCTTTATGATAGCTGCTAGCTTTCCTCGCTCTCCTGATAGTCGCTCTTCTCTTAGGCCTCTCTATAGCCTTCTCTCTATGAGCACTTTCCCTTCAGAGAAATGTAACTGAGTTAAAACATTCCTTATTCTTATATAACAGACTCTAAGTCTAACCTGCGATTCGCCGACATTTAGGAATGTTTTTCCAATTAACATCCTTTAGGGGGAAACCAAACCTAACCTTTGCTTGAATTGGCTCTAACTAGCCTTTTTAATCTCTCTCTAAAGTTGTAGTTCAGTGACCCGGAGGGGTGTAGGGTGCTTTCTTTGCGAGTATGTTGTCGATGGCGCGTGTCCTACCTGCTCAAGGAAAGCTGTCCAACTCAATATGTTACGCATCAGCGGCATTTGATACATAATCCGCATCTGTTGTCAGAATTTCTATCACTATAAGGAAGGAGTAAAAGTCTGCTTAGTCTTCTCGGACTAGTTTTCTCCGCATAGGCTACACAAGTTTAGGGGTGATTCACTTCTTCAACTGCTAAGAAGAATAGCTTACCTGATCGAGATTCCTATAATAAATAAGAGAAAAGGCTCAGGACAGCAATGAGGATTAGTGGCAATTGAAGCCTTCAACAAGGAGGAGATGCGAGGAATAGCTCATTAGATCCATTCCACCTCGGAACTCCAAGTTTTAAGCAAACTGGCATCTACCTTGCCCTGTAGCCAGAATAGATAGATGAAAGGGGCGAAGGGAAAGCCAAGCTTTGAGGGACAGAGATGGAGATCAACCTATCCTACGGGGAAATCGAGCCTTTATAGTATAGTGAAGCTAGCCTATTAGGCGCTGTAAGAGCTTCCATGCTATCCTTTATTTTATATGGAATAGCGGTCAGTGCCGTTTGATTGATCGCTTTCAAGGTTGAACCAGATTCGAGAATATAAGTAGGCGTAGAGGATATTGGGAAAGTTGGTTCCGCATCTGTTGAATTGTTTGAGAGTGCCATCTCCAGGCTAGAGAAAAGATAGCCTCCTACTGAAGCTGTGAAAAGAATTGCTAGCGAAAGTTTCATCTCGTTTAGTCCTCGATAAAGAAAGTAGCTAGGTTTCTCTAGACCTGCCTCTCTCACTGCAATCGGTTAATTTAGAAAATCTATTATAAACCGCCTTATCGGAGACCATACTTCTAGTCTAGGTGGCCTTAGTTAGTTCCAAGACCCCGGGTCGAGCCCTAAATAAGATTTTTTTGATCTTGCCTTTCATCGGATACAACTCCTTTTTGCACCAACCAAGTCTCCTTTAGCCGGAGATTGTTCGACTAGAACGGGAATTTAGCTCGAAATGCGCTTTATTCGTTCGCTCGCCAAAGTGAGAACCTGCCGATCGATCCACCGGCCTCCATGTCCAGTACTACCTATGAGGTACCGCTCGGGCTAAGTAGCACGGTCTTCGGGAACAGGATTTATCTCTCCGAAGAAAGATTCATTTTGTTCCCTGCGGGCGAACTGATCCAGTTGAAACGTAAACTACATTTCTACTCCCATCCCTAACAACTAACCTTGATGCAGCATCTAGGTAGTTCTCATCAGGAACCATTGTAACGCAGCTAGGTAGACCTCTTTTAGCATGTGTCCTCTCATCGCCTAAAAACCTCTTCTTTTCCTCCACTGTCGTCCTGCTTTCAAATAGGTTTTGTATTATGTACGATTGGAGTAACTGTATTCTTTGGAAAATCTTATGAACTATC